>NW_018234981.1:54873-62692 GCF_001263595.1 Phalaenopsis equestris
TTTTATTTGTTCTCAAATGTACTACAAGTGAATTTGATTTTAAAAGAAAAATTGATTATGTATACGAAGTTATATTAGGGAAGTAAATTTTGATTTTAGAAATGAGTAAGAAAATTTAGTTAAAATTTTTAGTAATGAAGAAAAACTTTAAGTTAAAAAGTTTTTATATGAGAAAATGATTGATATAAGTAACTATCTTTAGTAAGAAAAAATTATATTTTTGAAAAATTTAGATAATTTAGACATTTATTTTTAATAGTTAAATTTCTTTTATTAAAATAATTATCAGAATTATTATTATATTTATAAGTAAAAAACTTATATCAAGACTTTGCTTTAGGAAAGGAGAAGTGAAATTCAAAATCATTAGAAGACCTATTTAGATATAGTAATCCTTGCCTGAAAAAGAAAAAGAAAAGAAAAAAAAAGAAAGAAAATAAATAGAAAGTAAAAAGAAAGAAAAGAAAAAAAGGAAAAAAATTAGGAAGGAGAAGTTTAAGGATTAGTTCCTAATCAAAAATTGGTTCTGCATTTGATCTTTTTAAAGTATAAGACTTGAGAAACTTTTAAGCTTATAGATATAATATAGTAACTAAAATTATTTTTAATGAAAAATTTTAAGTGGAGATAATAAAAGAACTAAATTCTAAATAAGGCCCGACATTGCTTTATTTCTGGGAGGATGACTCCAACAAACCATCATAGTGAAGTGACCAATGATAGAGTCATCCTGAACTACTATATTCAACAAGTGATGGATATAAATGTAGGCTATCATTTATATGAACACTCGATCTATTGCTCTGGGAGAGACCCTGGTGGATTGGCACACCCAGCTCTCATTTATACACTTTGTGAGCATGTGATACACTTAAAATATATAGTGTTTTTAGATACATTTTTTTACCTATTTTTGTGATATTGCTCTTAAATGGAAGGTATTTTTATTTTTTTATTACAGATACAGGTAAAAAGGGTGAAAAATGCTTAAAGGAGTGAAAAAGGATCAAATTTGGAGCAAAAAGGTGAAAAATGTGCAAATGAGTTTTGGCGCCTAAGCGCAAGATCTGGCGCTTAAGCACCGGGTAAATAGAGAAGGCCGCACCTAAGCGCTAGGGGTTCCGCGCTTAAGCGTTAGTGGCAGTTATTGGAGAAGTAAATTCCGTTTCTGCGAATTTTTAAGAGGTTTTTGAGGCACCCATTGGCTTAATAGGTGGTTATAACTACCATGGATGAAAATTATCAGGAAATGATGCATCTTTTGGGGAAATACATCAAATCTAGACATATTTTGAAGAGTTTCCAAGGCACCTCTTGGAAAACTATTAGATAAAGAAGAGAGCACTTTGAAAGGAGTCCTGAAAGAATTGGAAAGTTTTAAAATTTCTCATTTTGGGAGTTAGTTCAGAGAGATTTTTCAGGCACCACTTTTATTTTTATTTTATCCTTTTTGTTATTTTATTCTGAGTGATTGTAAAGAGAAGAGATTCAAAGAAACTTTAAGAGTTTTGTGGAGAACTTGAGACAAGTTTTTATCTTTTCATTTTGAAACTTCTTTGGTTTTAACTGAGCCTTGTTGTTGGTTTAACAATGATTTCTACTTTTAAATTAAATTGTGTTTTTATTTTCTCCATGGATTCTAAATAGTTTTCTTTATATTACTTCTTAAAATTATAAGTAATTAAGTTTTGGATTTAAATTTTGGAGGGTATTGATCTTTAATGTTGGAAGATGTTGTGATGATTTAAATCTATGCACTTCATTTACTTCTTGATTTGGCCAATCCAGATGTTAAAATTTGTTGTTAAAACATGTAAGAATTGGGTTGGTATTGTCTCAGTCAACAATTGGAAAAAATCACATGAGGTTGTATGAATGAGAATGTAGTTCATATAATTGAGTGCAAATAAATAAGGAAATATTCAATCAAGGGTGTAGAGTTAGAGGACTTTAAAATGACAGGTTAAAGCCCCCTGGTTTATTGTTTTTTATTATTTTAGGTTCTGATATGAGATGTCAGCGCCTAGGTAGAGAGAATTGAGGGAACTCTAGAGTGAGAGCTAGTATCTTCCCTACCTAGCCGGTCATCAAAACTATTTAAACTTTAAATTAGCCAATGTTCTTTATAGCAACTCTAGTAAGGGTATAAAATATTATTGCTCCTATTTAGCAAAATATAATTTGCATACTTTCACAACAGAATTCCTATACTTATTACTGATTCATGATAAGAAGAAAGATATTTTTCTTATTAAGTGCTTTTCATCTACAAAATTTTAGCTATATTTTTAAGTTGTTAATATTTTATCAAAATATCAAAAATTTCAAAAATATTTAAACTTTCATTACTCTAAAATATATTCAATTTAAGTAATTGTCTTTTTAAAAATAGAAAGTTTTCTAAAAATGTATATTGTATAAATTCCCTGTGAGTTCGATATTCAGGTCTTAATCAAAAAGTCCTATATTTCTTGATAACATACGTTTATTTGCGTAGTAGCCCAATATATATAAATTAAAAGTTAAATTCTTATTTTTCTTCAGGATCAAGTTTTTGGTTTTGTTGTAAAGTAGGAAATATAAGTGAAATATAATCTGAATTATTGTTGTACTTTGCATATTAGCAGTATCAAGAGGGATCAGTAGTGTAGCGAAACACTTCCTAATGCCTCTGTACAATAGTCTCTTCTACTTGAGTATTCGGCGTATTGAATCCTCTATTCACAAATCCCCTTTCTTTGATAAGCCTCTTTTTTCTCCAGATGAAAATTCCAAATCTAGTGGAGTTTTAGAGTGGGAAGCCATAAGAATTGAAAATTGGTGACTCTTCTCTTGTTTGCCCTCCTAAAATATGGGTTGGAGTCAATTTATAGGAGTTATATGGAGAAGAAACTACAAAAAACCACCAAAAACCACCATTCAACACGTTTTAAACATTTTCCGGATCCGCGGAGCATCATACGCTACATGCGCCAGCTCTATGGAAAGTGATGGATCATGCGCCAGTTCCTTAAATTTTGTCATTTTGATTTAGGTCCAATAAATTCTCAATATTTATATACAATTGGGCAAATAAAGATTTTTCTAAATATTTTATTAAATACACGGACTACATAAAGACATAAACATAAATATAGGTGAAATATCTCAAACAAAACAAACTAAAAGAAAACAAAATTGAACAATGATACAAATGGGTTGCCTCCCACAAGGCGCTTGGTTTAATGTCACCAGCCTGACATTCCCACTTATTCTAGGTGACCCAACATTACTTTCTCTTTAATAACTGGTCTTTGACCATCAAAATATGATTTTAATCTGTGCCCATTCACTTTAAATATTCTTCTAGTCTTGAGGTCTTCAATATTAACGACCACACAAGGATAGACTTTTATAACTCTGAATGGTCTTTTCCACCTAGGCTTCAATTTTCTAGAAAATAATTTCAATCTGGTATTGTATAATAAAACTTCTTTTCCATGTTCAAATTCTCTTTTTATTATCTTCTGTTCATGCCATTCTTTTATCTTTTCCTTATAAATCCTCCCATTATCATATGATTCATTTCTAATTTCCTCAAGCTCATTCAATTGTAGTAATCTTTTATCATAAGCTTCTTTCAAATTGAAATTAAATTCTTTTATCATCCAATAAGCTTTATGCTCCAACTCAACTGGCAAGTGACAAGTTTTCCCAAAAATTAATCTATAATGGGACATTCCTAAATGTGTCATATAGGCTGTCGTTAATGCCCATAATGCAGTATCCAATCTAGTAGACCAATTCATTTTACTAGGATTAACACTCTTTTCTAAAATTCTCTTAATTTCACGATTAGATACTTCTGCTAAACTACTAGTTTGGGGTTGATAAGCAGTTGCAATTTTATGCGTTATATTATATTTTTCCATCAATCTTGAAACTATTGCATTCCTAAAATGAGATCCTCCATTGGGGATTACTCTCGGCTTTCCATATCTTGTAAAAATATTTTTAATTAAAAATTTTGAAAACCTCCGAGCATCACATCGAGGTAATGTGATTTATTCAATCCATTTTGAAATGTAATCCACTGCAATCAATATGTATTTATTTCTGAATGAGGGTATAAACAGTCCCATACAATCCAATCCCCATGCATAAAAAATTTCAATTTCCAAATTAAAATTTAGAGTCATTTCATTTCTTCTTAAAATATTACCTACTCACTGATATTAATCACATGTTTTGATATAAATAAAATCTCTAAATAGAGTAGGCCAATAAAATTCAGATTGTAAGATTTTATGAATAGTTCTATCATTCCTAAAATGTCCTCTAAATTCAGAATCATGATATTTTTGAATAATTTGTTTATAAGGCACACTACGTCTCATCATTAAATCTTTACATTGCTTATATAAATAAGGATCAACCCAAAAAAAAAGATTTTACATCATGAATGATTTTTTTCCTGCTATTTTGTTAGTCCATATGGTAAGACACCACTAACAATATAATTTACTATCAACATAACAAGATATTTCCCATCCTTTTACAACATAAAGTCGTTCATCAGAAAAAGTTTCATTAATCTCTTTTTCCATGTCAAGCATTCCTTCTTGTTCTAGCCTAGACAAATGATCAACAATTTGATTATCAATCCCTTTCCTATCGACTACTACATAATCAAACTCTTGCATCAGAAGTACCCATCTATTTAATCTTTGGTTTAGCCTCCTTCTTTTGCATCAAATATTTAACAGTCAAATGGTCAGTATGCACGAAGCATTTAGCTCCAATCAGATATGATCTAAACTTATCAAAAGCATACACAATAGCTAATAACTCTCTTTTAATGGTGGTATAATTAATTTTAGCAACATTAAGAGTATTAATAATATATTATATAACTTTAAAATCTGATTATATCTCTTCCCTAAAATAGCTCCAATAGCATAATCTCTAGCATCACACATTAATTCAAAAAGTTTCTCCCAATTAAGTGAAACAATTATAGGAGCAGTGATCAATTTTTCCTTTAAAGTTTAAAAGGCTTTAAGGCAATCTTGATTAAAGTCAAAATTTGTATCTTTTTCCAGAAGTTGGTATAAAGGTTTAGTAATTTTTGAAAAATCTTTAATGTATCTCCTATAAAATCCAGCATGTTCTAAAAAACTTCTAAATCCTCTTACTGTGGTAGGTGGAGGTAGGTTTGATATAACCTATTTTTTTGTGGGATCTACATCCATGTCATTTTCTGAAAATTTGTGTCCAAGCACAATTCCTCCTACAACCATAAATTGACATTTTTCCCAGTTCAATAAGAGATTAGTCTTTTCACAGCATTCCAGAACTATTTCTAAATGGTTTAGACATATTTTGAATGAAGTTAAATACAGAAAAATCATCAATAAAGACTTGATTATCCATAAAGACTTTATTCCCTTTTTTAATCAAATCACTAAAAATTGACATCATAGATATTTGAAATGTTGCAGGTGCATTACATAATCCAAAAGGCATTCACTGAAAAGCAAAAGTTTCATAAAGAGTAGTAATTATTGTTTTATCTTGATTCTATGGAGCAATAGGTATTTGATGATAACCGGTATATCCATCTTGAAAACAAAAATATTTATGCCCAACTAATCTATCCAACATCTGGTCCAAAAAGGGTAAAGGAAAATGATCTTTTCTATTTGCAGAATTTTATTTTCTATAATCTATGCAGATTCGCCAACCAATGACTTGTCTTGTTGATATTAATTCATTATGCTCATTTGTCACTACAGTCACACCTCCTTACTTTGGAACACAGTGAATTGGAATAACCCAAGCACTGTCTAAAATAGGATATATTATTACAACATCTAACCATTTTAAAAATTCTTTCTTTACAAATTCTTTCGTCATATGATTTAATCTCCATTGAGGGTCAGCTCTTGCTTTATGTTGATCTTCTAATAAAATTTTATGCACAGAAATTGAAGGATTGATTCCTTTAATATCAGTTAATGTCCATCCAAAGGCGTTCTTATATCTTTTCAAAGTTTTCAAAAACTATTTCTTTTATGTATCAGTTAATTCTGAGGATACTATAACAGGTAATGTAGATAAATCTCCTAAAAATGCATACTTTAAATCTGTAGAAAGTGTTTTTAGTTCTACTTCAGGAGGTTTCTCAATAGATGGAATCAATTTCTTGTAACCTTCAGTAGGATCTAACATTTCAAATCTTTCATGAACATAATCCATATCCTCTTTATTCACTTTCATAGATTCATCTTGAATTTTATCCTCATCTTGATATTTCATATATTTCTTTTTAAATTCTCTCTCAAAAGTTTTCTTGAAATATTCATGGCTTAAATATTCTATATAATATCCATTATGAAGCATTCAATCTCTTGCTCTTTTCCAGGGTATCTCATTAATTTTGCAATAGGAAATGTAACCTCTTGATCACTAACTCTCTTAGTCAGTTCTCCTTTCTGCATATCTATCAAAGCTCTTCCAGTTGCTAGGAATTGTCTTCCTAAAATGATAGGAATTTCTTTGTCTTGCTCCATATCTAATACAATAAAGTCCACATGAAAAATAAATTTATTGACTTTTACTAAAACATCTTCTATAATTCCTTTTGGATAGGTAATCAAAGGATCAACTAACTGAAGAGGTACAGTTGTAGGTGAAATATCTCCTAAGCCCAACCTTTTGAAATATGATAATGACATAAAATTATTATTGGCTTCTAAATCACATAAAGCTTTTCCATAAAATTGTTCGCCAATAGCACAAGGAATTGTAAAACTTCCAGGATCTTCAAGTTTTTCAGGAAGCTTTTTCTGAATTATAGTGCTACACTCTTCACTTAGTGCAACAGTCTCATTATCTACAAACTTTCTATTTTTTTAAGTATATCCTTCACAAACTTCACATAGCTTGGCATCTGTTCTAAAGCTTAAAAAAATGGAATTTTTATCGTTAATTTCCTCAAAATTTCCAAAAAATTTAAAATTTGATTATCTCTATGTTTTTGCTTCAATCTTTGAGGAAATCGAGGTGGTAGTCTTTCTACAGTTATTTTCATTGGTTTAATAGATTTTCTAATTCAAAACAAAAATCTTCACCAGATTTTTCATTTTCCACCTCATTTTTTTCAACTTCAACATCTTGTTGAACTATGTTTTCTAATTCTTTTTCACTTCTCAGTTGAATAGCTTTAATTTGCTCTTTGTTCTGATCTTTAGGATTTACTTCAATATTACTAGGCAATGTTCTTGGAGGTCTATTGCTAAGCGCGATAGCAATATGTCCAAATTTATTTTTCATGTTTCTGATAGCAGCTCCTTGATTTTGTAATTGACTAACAATTTACAATATCAATTCTTCCATTGATAGTTTTTTTCTCCTTACTCTGCAAATTATTAAAAATTGGGGGGTGATAAGATTTATAAGCATGATTACCTTGATTGTTGAAGTTTTCCAATGGGTTCGCAGCAGTGTTTTCCTATTACAAATTTGCAGCATTAGAATTATTGTTACTCCAACTAAAGTTTGGATGATTCTTCTAACCAAGGTTATAATAATTGGCATAAGGGTTATTAGAACAATTTTTTATTGCATTTAAAGTCTCTTAAGATGATTGAGATTTTATCTTTTGTCCCAATAATTTTTCCTCAAGCATAGGTGCTGTTTGAGAATAATTCATTCCATATTGATCTATATTCTTTAATATATCAACTATTTGGGCAGCTAAAATAAATATAATATCAAAATAATGAATACTAGCTACTCTTATTAACAAAAATACTCTTTATGTAAATAATTTATCTTT
>NW_018234982.1:0-656 GCF_001263595.1 Phalaenopsis equestris
ATTTGGTATTTAAATTATAGTGTTACTTGAGGACAGGATGATACATGATCCCGGGGAAATATAGTTGTGAAAAAATTATATTGTTGACTCCGCTATGCAATGGTGCCAAAAGCTTGATGCAATATTTTATGAATTAAAAATTTAAGCAATTAATGTTGGGATTCTATGCAAGTATACGTATCGTTATCAAGTAAAAAAGTACTTTCTATTTAAGCCCCAAATATCGATCCCACGGTGAAGGTTTAAATTTGAAATAATAAATTTACTAGGAAATTCACAGAAAGTCAAAATGAAATTACTGTCACTAATTTTGAATGTTGAGATATTATCTAAACTAACTTATTTAACTAATAACAAAACTAAAATACAAAGTTTAAACAATAGCTACAAAACTATTAAACTATGTTTATGTGATGAAGATTTCTTAGGTGAAAAAGCATCTTTCCCACTTCAATGAGATCATGGTAAAATGAGATGAGATAAATGGTTCAAATATGTATTGTGCCAAATAGGATCAGTTTTAATTTTCTATCTTGATACATTGTTATAGAAAATCATTGGTTAATCCTAGGTTTAGTCCCTAAATCTGTGGCTAGGCTAAGAGGATATTGGCTCCAACTTTAGAGCACCCACTTCCCTTCACCTGAAGGCTAACT
>NW_018234983.1:0-658 GCF_001263595.1 Phalaenopsis equestris
TCTACTAATATTCAGACTCGGTAATCGATTCTCCTATAAGATCACCCATTGATTGCATATGAACAAAGAGGTTGTAGAACGGTCGGAATTGAAACTCTTCAGTGGAATCCTCTTCTATTAACTTCATCCTCCTCATCAATCGTGTTAAGCTATTTTCTAATTGTCCAGAATGATCAAAAACGTTCTTTCATTCTCCACTCCAGATGATCAAAGAAATCAGAGATATTATTAATCACATTCATGACATTTTGTACCTCCTTTTCCAATCTCTTGATTCGGCGCAGGATCACCAGAGACTTATCAGGAATTAAGGGCTGAACTGACAGAGAATTTTGAGATGATTGATCTACTATAATGGCCATGTAATTTTCATCTTCAAAAACTGGGAATCTCTCAGTTGGGTCCAAGGGCTTCCAAGGTAGCAGTACCTTTCCCAACTTTCGTAGGACACTTGGAACTGACTGCAAAGTGAGAAAATTATGGAGGGGTGTCCAAGCCCATAAGTTGATCCATGAACGATAAGCCCAAAACTGACTTCACAATTATGGATCCAATGTCGATCGGCAGTCCACTTTGGATGCAGTAACTCAAAATGGCACTTTCTTTAGAAACTTTACCATTTCTTCATTGTCGGTAACTGTTTCACAGAAATGAAAAA
>NW_018234984.1:0-948 GCF_001263595.1 Phalaenopsis equestris
TTAGTCCATGCTTAAGTCGGGTATTTTCAAGCCCGCAGAACTCCTCAACGAGAGTTATGTCGCTAGTGCTCACGAGGCATCGTGGTGGTTAGACCTTTCTAGGTCATGTGACCCCATTATTTTTCTCGACTACCTTGGTTGGTTTTGTCCAAATCCTCGAGTGTCGTGTTGTATCGACGTAATGACCGATCCATAGATCCCCAACAAAAGTTGCTTCGCTAGTGCTCACAAAAGCACTCCTATGGTTAGACCATCCTGGCCATGTAACCATGTTTTTGTCTCGATCGCTTTGGTTGGTTCTGACCACCATATCGAGCAACATGTTGTATCGGTTGTACTACCAATCCATGTTTTTTTGTAACACTTAGATGTTTAACTACACTCCAAGCATGTTACCTTAGGCTATTCAACCATGTACTCGCTCGCTTGATGCAGGGTCAGGATACATATCTCCTGCACCATTTTACATTCATAGGCAGGATACCTACCTCCTGTCATATTTGATAGTTGACTTGACTGATGCTATTCACCATGTCAGGTTGCATGTTGAACTAATCGTAGCTCTATGCTAATTTGATTAGTCCATGTTTAAGTTGGCTATTCTCACACCCGCAAAACTCTCTAGCAATAGTTACCCCACTCATGTCCGTAAGTTTTTACAAGGTTAGATCGCTTTGTTCATCCGACCCCCTTCGGTATCGTGTTTGACTTGGTTGATTTTCATCACCTCATCAAGGGACATGCCGTATTTGGTTTAGAATATTTCAGCTGGTCAATCGATCCATGTTTGATCGTGAAATTTTGATATCTGAAGAAACCAGGACGTTGTGTATGGTGTACACCACTTTGTTATAACATACCAACCCATCTTAGATTGCTAGACTGCTTTTCTTCCTTATGATGTTCTAGTCAGTTTTTTTTTATGAGGGTATTTCATCTCATGACGAC
>NW_018234985.1:0-873 GCF_001263595.1 Phalaenopsis equestris
GTTTCTAGACCTCAAGCAAAAGTGAGGTCAACAAAGAATAAAGACAAATAATTTAAAAAAATTTTTTGGAAATCCTTAATAAGTTAACGATAAACATTTCTTTCATTAAGGCTTTGGAACAAATGCCAAGTTATGTGAAATTTATGAAAGATATACTAAACAAGGAAAGGAAGTTTGTAGATCATGAGATCGTTGCACTCAATGAAGTTTGTAGCGCTATTATTCAAAAAAAGCTTTCTCAAAAGTTAAAAGATCTCGGTAGTTTTACTATACCTTGTGCAATTTATGAAAAGGTTTTTTGGAAAATCCTTATGTGATTTAGGAGCGAGTATTAATCTTATGCCTCTATTAATTTTTAAATTTCTAGATTTAAGAGAGATTTCCCCTACTACTGTAACACTTTAGTTAGCTGATCGATTAATAACTTATCCTAAAAGAGTTATAAAAGATGTATTAGTAAAGATGGATAAATTTATTTTTCTTGTAGACTATAGTATTAGATATGGAGGAAAATAAAGAGATTCTTATTATTTTGGGAAAATCTTTTCTTGCAACACGGAGAGCTGTTATAGATGTACAAAAAGGAGAAATACTAGTGAGAGTTAATGATCAAGAAGTAACATTTAATATTGTAAAAGCTATGAAATATCCTGCAATAGAAAAAGATAATGAATGTTTTAGGATGGAAGTTACTGATTATCTAAGTAATGAGAAATTTAAGAAAGTGTTGGAAGAAAAATTAAGGAAAGAATAATTTAGTGAGATTGAGAATAAATAAAAGAAGATAATTTAGATTATATTGAGGAAAAATTTGAAACTTTACATTTGTTGGAAAATAATAATTAAAATCTTATTCCTTCAAGTATTAAACCA
>NW_018234986.1:0-601 GCF_001263595.1 Phalaenopsis equestris
CCCAAGTTCTAATAGATCCTGGTGCTAACGAATTTTTCTTAGCCTTATCCCTCAGTGAAAAAAGAAAGTCTAAGTCTAACAGTTCGTTTGAGACTCTGTCATATTTAAAAGTAGCACACAGTTTTTAAAAACTAGCTAGGTGTAAATTAGGATCTTCATTTGGTGTACCTCTGAATTGATTGTTTTGTACCATTTGGATAAATGCAGGTTTAAGCTCAAATGAATTAGCAACTACATCAGGATTTTGGATAGACAATTAAATTTTATCTGCTGTAGGATTTGCATAATCTCGTAGGGGTCTAGGTTGGTGTTCATTTTATATTCCTTGATTGTTCAGGTTGTTTTACATTGTATTAGAATTTCTAGGTTCTCTTCTCAATCTTCTAATCTTTCTAACAATGCGTTATAATTTCGAATCGTAGGGTATAAGATTTTCAGGACCAAATTAACGCATATATAATTTGAAATCCGTATATAGTAATATAACTAAATATGAAAATAAGTTGCAATTTAAGTAAAAATTTTCTAATAATCATATATTGTCTGTTACTCTAATTGTAATTTTAGTTTACTCCCCGACAACGGTGCCAAAAACTTGACC
>NW_018234987.1:0-415 GCF_001263595.1 Phalaenopsis equestris
TCTATATAGGAACCTCCTATGACTTTGGAAAAATTGGAGAATATTTCCCCTTACAGAGGCTATAACATGTTAAAATTCAAGCCAAGGTGATGTGTCATAATGCATGGAGAATCAAATGATTCAAAATAGTGTTTAATTAATTAAAAATAAAATATGCACCAAATGTACTTAAAAATTATTCCACATTATTCTCCTCTGTTCACTGAGTAAGAGAGTATTTTTATTTTATTTTCGTGATTTTTCTACACTAAGTTATATATTTTCTAAGTTAAGGGTGTTTAAATAAATAGGAAAAAGCCCTATTTATCTATTTAAACAGCGCGTGCTGACTAGATCCTAGGCAGCTCCGAAGGCATGCATGGCGCGCTCTGGTTGGATGTCGTCGTCCACGCAGCTGCTGACTCGACCCGCTATT
>NW_018234988.1:0-213 GCF_001263595.1 Phalaenopsis equestris
TTTTAGTTTAAAAGGACAATTCCCGCCCAAAAACCACAAAAAAATCGCTATTTGAACCCAAGTAACCGCCAATTCGCCTGTCTCGCTGTCAGCGGGGTCAATGGAGCCGTCGGACCGTCGGCGAGGTCGATGGCGCCGTCGGTGAGCCTCTGTATTAATCTTGTCTGGACTCTCGGGAAAAACCCGTCGTCGGCGACGTCGGGGGGTCTCCCT
>NW_018234989.1:0-543 GCF_001263595.1 Phalaenopsis equestris
CAACCTCTATTAATTTTTAGTGCTTGCAATAAGATCACCAGATTTTGGCCAAATAGCTAACCCTAGAGCTTTCTCTTTTGAAGTTGTTGTAATGGCGTTCCCAACGCTAACTTTTTCTTGCAACCTGCTAATGAGTCGCAACGCCCGCAATGTCGCTCCCACCATCAAGTTTGGAGCAAGATTTGAAGATTCAAGGTCATCCTTGAGAAAATCGGGTTCGTCATGATGAAATTCGCTGCTCCAGAAGTTCAGAAGCCATCTGTTGAATTTAACCTGAATTGCCTTCTGGACTTTCCTTCTTGTAAGAGGGTCAAGACTATTTTCATAACGACACCCACCAAGCCTGTTATTCCCGCTGATGCTAAGGGAAAAGAAGTTATGATCATTAAAGATTCGACTGAGGGATTAGTTATCTCGCCATCAGTGTTTGAAATCGGAGCAAGTTCAAGGACTACACCTCTAACTCGAACCCAAATGAGAAATTGTAATAAGAGGGTTCAGAGGGCTACTAAAGCACATGCACCTAAGGAGATACCTGTTGAG
>NW_018234990.1:0-206 GCF_001263595.1 Phalaenopsis equestris
TACTGAAAGCTGTTTAAATGCCTTTGAGTTATCAATGAAAAAGTTAATCATAGCCCTTATTATTGTTTCACCTAACTGGGAGAATAATTTGAACTGATGTGTGATGCTAGTGATTATGCTATTGGAGTTGTCTTTGGACAAATGTATGAAAAGATTTTTAAAGTTATATACTATGCTAGTAAAACTCTTAATGATGCACAAATTAA
>NW_018234991.1:0-1658 GCF_001263595.1 Phalaenopsis equestris
CCCCCATGGAACTTCACCCAAATCAAAACTAGAGGACAACTCAGCCAAACCAAATTGTTGAGCTCCTCTTCCCTCCACTTAAGCACCACAATGCACCCAAATATTTGCCCTGAGAGCCACCCCATGGACATTTTTATAAAAACTCACCTCCATGGCCATGGGAGGTGTGCTAAAATTTCCTCAGAGAGAGCTTCCCAAATCACTCACAGAGCATCTTTGAGACCTCCACAGCCCATTCCAATCACTCCATTGCCATGATTCTCCCTGTGTAACCCTAATTTTGAGCTTAAAAATTAGGACAGAAACAGTATATCCCTAAAAACTCCATAAAACTTCAATTAATTGTGCCCACATTTTAACAACAGCAAGAGAAGACAAAGCCCCATCAAATTGCCCTCTAAAATAGCCTCTACAATAGCTCTAGACCAACACCCAAAATTGGTCTTGATCAATATCATACCTAGGCTTTACTCCAAGACCAGAGGCTCAATCTCTAGCCTCCTTGGCTCACCACAACAAAAGTGCCAAAAACCCATGATTGAAGCTCCACTTCTAAGAGCCAAGGTATAAAACTTCTCTTATTCCCGAGCCTATTTGAACACTTCATTTGTTTTAAGTTGATTTCATGGCATCATAATCGTATGGATCTGTTCCTCTAGTCTAGAGAAGCATTTTAAAAAAACAATTCACTTAATTTGGTTAAGAAATAAGAGAAATCTTAAGGCTATAAGATGGACAGTTCTCGGGCTAGGCTTTCGGGGATGATGACGGGGAGCCGTCCGATGGCGCGCGTATCGAATGGACGGTCTAAATGAAGTTGGACAGCCCGTCAGAGCATAAGCCGTTGGCTGAGTCAGTGCTGAGGTGGACGGTGACATTAAATGGGAGCAAACTGCGTGGAGCTTTGGAGTCGTTGCTTTTAGATAGATAAATAGGGACTTAATTAATTTAGAAAATAACCCCTAGCTTTAAAAATTCATATCCTGGTGTAGAAAAATCACAAAAATAAAATAAAAATATCCTCTTGCTCAGTGAACAGAGGAAAATAATGTGGAAAAAATTTTAAGTCCAGGTATCCATACTTTATTTTTAAATAATTAAATACTTAGTTGAATCTTTTGATTCTCCATGCATAAAAGCATTCAGTTATAGCTTTGAATTTTAGCATGTTGTTGCCTCTGTCTTAGGGAACATCCCTTAATTTTTTAAAAGTTAGAGGAGGTCCCTAAACAGACAATCACATTTTTCAAGTTTATGTACATTATTTGCTTAAAATAATCATGGAAATTAGCACTTTCCTTAGAAAAATCCAAAAAAATTTTGGAAGGTTTATTAGGACCAGAGAACCTTTAGAAAATTTTCTCATAAGCCAAGTCATTCAAAATACACCTAATCTTCATAAACCCTAAATCACTAAGATAATTAATTTTGAAAAATATAAATAAAAAATGACTAGATTTTTTATCTCCACTATTGTTTGGGAACCAAAGAATTCACCACAAAAATTCCAAAATATTTTGAGTTCATTTGGTAACTTAAGTTGATTTTAAAAGAGAAATAACATTTTTGGCACCAAAATGATTTTTAAAAATCAAAATATAACCTGAAAATTTAAAAAACTTGATTTTTTTGAGTTCTCTGTGATCAAGGGTATTTTC
>NW_018234992.1:0-1430 GCF_001263595.1 Phalaenopsis equestris
GAATAAGAAGAAATTTGCAAATAAGTTAGTGCTTGTACTTCGGAGATCAATGCAAGGGAAAAATCACTGTGAAGAGAGGATTTTAGTGTAATTCAAAGAAAATTAACTCTGATTAGACTGTTCTTTTCTTGTAAACACTTATCTTATGGTTTTCATGGTTTTATCATTAATTTCTTCAAATATGAGTAGTAGTTAAGTGTTTTCATGCTTTTGTGGTAATGTGATGAATCATATTTTTTCATAAATTTTGTCTGATGTTTCCATGAAATAATTTGATGTTATTGTGTTATCCTTTCAATTATTACTTTACTTTCAATATGACCAACTAAAATGTTAAAATTCCTTGTGATCCAGTACTTATGACCGTAGCCTAGAAAAAAAGTAGGATAACAGAAAATTACCTAGTGTAATATGAATATTATTAGTAGAATTTCTAGGAAACTTTGTATGGTTAAGCTAACTTAACTGTAATATGAGTTTATAATGTTTCTTATGGCCTTATTAGGGGATAAGGAGAATTTGTCAATGGCTGATAACATTAGTTTGGAAATTAATTAAAAAAATATCGAGGATTCACATGAGTATGGTTTTCATTTGCATAGTCAGAAAAATCCTAATCTAATTCCATAGGACATTATTTTTTGCAATTTAGGATCAGTAACTTTCTAAGCCTAGACCTTTCAAGCTAGACTAGGGAAGAAACTAGTTTATTTCTAGGTGGTACGTAGATAGTAAAATTTAATTTTTGCACTTGTGTAATTTTGGCAATTTAATAATTTTTCCATACCCCCTCAATATACATAGTTTTCTAAATAATTAAAAAAAAATAAACATTTGATGATTTTACTCACCTTAAAAATAATGTCGGTTCCGCCCCTAAGCTTGACTTAGTATCAATAAACTAGAATTTTGACTCTTTGAAAAATTAATAAGTGAGATTGATACATAAACTCAAATCTTTGTATTACTTGAACGACACATATACTTGCATAATTGTCATACGTTTCACAACATACCTTACACCAATCATTCATAACACAATAAATCATTACATCATAAAAAAGAAAATTTTAAGAAAATGTTCTCAAATCAACACAACAAGTTGATCTTTGCTTATTTCTTATAATGATTTTTTTTGTATGCATCCTGCTCTAACAAAGGATTTGTCAGAGTTGGTGGTTCATCAAGAAAGTCGCAAACAACCCTTAAGAAAATTGGAATAGAACCTAAAATAAATTCATTGTAAATTATTTGGGCAAAGTTTTTAGTTGAAGGAGTCAATAAATAAGTATGCTTGATTAGTGGATCACTAGTTATAACCTTGGAATTACTCATGAGAATATCAATATGACTAACTATCATAATATCATTATTGCGATGACTATGTCAATTTTCTTCACTTCTTGTCATATCTATGACAAATCTTATTT
>NW_018234992.1:1903-2451 GCF_001263595.1 Phalaenopsis equestris
TATATAATGAGTTGTATTTTTAAAAATTTTAATTGGCCACAAGACTAAAAAGATCTATAATCAATTAGAAGTATTAATTAATAAAATAGAATAAAAATTATTAAATTAGATTCAAATGATGTTTTAATAATAACAATAATTTGTAAATCTTCCTCCAATCATTAACATCTTATGACAACGTGGTTAGGGTTGTCAAAATGACTCTTTGTTCGTGAACGGCTAGTGTTCGGCTCGAAAAGAAAACGAGTCAAACATGAACATAATTTTTTAGCTTGAAATATAAACGAGCCGAACTGAGCCCCGGGCTAGCTGGTGTTCAGCTAGTTTACACCCCCAAAGTTGCCGAGTTATCTTTTATTTCTTTGGGGGAACTCCCATGTCTCCCTGCTCTGCTTGCAGCTCCGGCGAGCAATGGCAGGAAAGAGCTTTGCTTCGCTAAACCCCAATAGATCTATCTTCATCGCCGCTCTCTCTCTCCTCGCCCTCGCATCCATCATATTCTTCTTCTTATCTTCCTCCCGCTGCCTCGCTGGTGATTCTCCCACCTT
>NW_018234993.1:0-815 GCF_001263595.1 Phalaenopsis equestris
TATGTATCTATATATATGTATATATATGTATGTATGTGTATGTGTATGTATATATATGTATGTATGTGTATATATATATATTTATGTATGTATGTGTCTGTATGTGTATGTATATATGTATGTATGTGTCTGTATATATATATATATGTATGTATGTGTCTGTATGTGTATGTATATATGTATGTATGTGTCTGTATATATATATGTATGTATGTACGTGTGTATATATATATGTATGTTTGTATGTGTATGTATATATATATGTATGTATGTATGTGTATGTGTATATATATATGTATGTATGTGTCTGTATATATATATGTATGTATGTACGTGTGTATATATATATGTATGTTTGTATGTGTATGTATATATATATGTATGTATGTATGTGTATGTATATATATATGTATGTATGTATGTGTATGTATATATATATGTATGTATGTATGTGTATGTATATATATATGTATGTATGTATGTGTATGTATATATATATGTATGTATGTATGTATCTGTATGTATGTATCTGTATATACATATATATAGATACACATATATAGATACACATATATATAGATACACATATATATATACATATATATATAGATACACATATATATATACAGATATATATATACACACACATATATATACAGATATATACACACACACACACACATATATATACAGATATATATACACACACATAGTATACAGATATATATATAGAGACACATATATGTATACAGATATATACACACACACACATAGTATACAGATATATATATATATACGCATATATGTATACATAT
>NW_018234994.1:0-503 GCF_001263595.1 Phalaenopsis equestris
AAAAAAAAAAAAAAAAACCTCTGAAACTCAATTATCCAATCGTAAGTATTAAGACCAAATCAACTGAGCGGCTCGAACTTGAGTATGAAAGCGAAATATAGGAAAACAAAAGCGATTTCCCATGATTAAATTAATCCAAAAGTGAAACTAACCCATAGGGTCCTAAAATTATATTAAAGGCATCCAATAGTCTCCCCAAACCTCATCAAGAATAAGAGAGATAAATCTAAATCACCCCTCAAGAACTTTTCATCTATAGGCGACTCCATATTAGATTATGGTGATTTATCTTTAGCAATATAGCCTAGCTTTGCTCAGTTGACAAGAGCCCCTTATCGGGGATTGAGGCTTGGCGGCTACTCTATCAACTGATCGGCACAACTTAGCCGTTCGAGTCAATCTTGCCGACCTATTACCCGTAAATGTCCAACCCACCAGCATCATCAAGCCAGGTCGACATGCAATCTTTATCAAACCAGGCCGACCTTTAGTCTTTATCGAAC
>NW_018234995.1:0-2287 GCF_001263595.1 Phalaenopsis equestris
GAGAAAATGATGAACTAAAACTAGTTAAAGATAACAACCACTTATCATGTTCCTTAACATCTACTTTAAACAAAAAAAACATCAAATAACATCATTTGACTAGGAGATATGCTTTCTAAATTCCTAGAATGAATGATTTTTTCTTCTTATAAATGTTGACATTAAAAAATTTCATCGTAAGATTTGTGAAAATGTTTGTAAGGTTCCATTTCCTAAAAGTTAATTAAAATCCTCTACTATCATTATATTTAACTTTGATATTTGGGATCTTTAAAAACCCGTCATTTATGAGGCTAAAAAAGTTATGAAATTTATTAATGATTACAGTAACAACAACAACAACAACAACAACAACAACAACAAACCACTATCCCACTAAGTGGGGTCGGCTAAATGAATCATTTTTCTCCATTGTGTCATATTGAGTGTCATATTTTAATATTGAATGTCATATTTTCATTTAAGGCTAATAAATTAAGATCATTTTTTACACAATATGCCCAAGTCTTTCTAGGTTTACCTCTATCTTTCTTAACAGAAGTAGAATCTAAAACATCAACTCTCCTAATCAGATCAACGGATGGTCAATGTTTAATGTGACCAAACCATCTTAAGACGATTCTCTCTAATTTTGTCCTCCACTGAAGTTACACCAACCCTATCAAGAATATATTCATTTCGCATAGTATATATTCATTTCGCATTTTGTCCCTAAGTGTACAGCCACTCATCGACCTAAGCATTCTCATCTCGGCAACACGTAACTTAGTTTTATGCTTCTCTTTTAAAGGCCAACATTCAGCGCCATAAAGCATTGCAGGTCTCACCACCATCTTATAAAATTTTCCTTTCAGTTTAACCAGGAACTTTTCTATCTGACAATAGACCCGAAGCATTCCTCCACTTCAACCAACCAACTTGAATTCAACTAATAACATCCCCATCTATATCAACATCACTTTGAACAAAAGACCCGAGATATCTAAAGTGTTCACACATTTTAATAATTGATCACCCATAGTTACAACTCTGTCACTAGAGCTACTACTACTAAAAATACATTCCATGGCATTTAGACTCCAATGTGGACCTCCATAATTTAAGTGATTCCTGAGCTTTTTCTCTAGTCTTAGCCATGAGAAGGATATCATCAGCGAAAAGCATACACCAAGTTACATCCTCCTGTAAATGTCCAGTAAGAGCATCCATGACTAAAACAAAAAGATATGGGCTTAAAGTCGATCCTTGATGTAATCCAACTGAAATGAGAAAATATTTGGTCAATCCTCATTCTGTTCGAACACAAGTAACAGCTTTAGTATCTATATCTTTAATGACTTGAATATAATATGATTACACTCAGGTTATATGATTTAATCTTATCAAACAATAATCAGATCTCAATCATATTCTTATAATCTTTATCTTTAAGGTATAAAGCTAATTTAATAGCAATATAAAAAGAAATTTTAAGACCAATAATGTTTTAGATTATTCTATCAAATTACATCTTTATTTCTCAATAAAGAAAGTATTATTCTTCAATTCTCTCCCCTTAACACCCCCACAAATATATGGGATGAAAGAAAAAAAGCATATTCTAGAAATTACTAAGACTCTTCTTTCTTAAGATCAAGTTCTCAAAATTTATTAAGTGATCCAATATCCGCATATCTTATTGATAGAATACCTTCAAGTGTGGTTGATTTCAAAATTTCTTGAAATATGTAGCTGAATTTTTTTCACAGAAATTTTTCTCAAAACTTTTCCAAAATTTGTGTTTGTCATATGTTCACATCCACAAACAACATCAAGATAAATGTTAACCTACAATACTCGAGTGTGTTTTATAGAATATTTGTCTAATAAAAAAAAATATACATATTTTATTATCTGTCTACCAAAAAATTCTTCACCTCAAGAGATATTATTTTTAAAGGGGAGAACAACCAAATAGAAGAAATGATTGATGAACTTAATATCTTCTCTCTTGACATCCCAACAACACAAACACAAGAATAACACATTACTCTTATCACTAAATATCTTAAGGTTTAATCAAGAAGAACGAAGCCTATCCAAAGTCTCTAGCAAGCCAAAGATTTAGAATTCTTGTCATTTAACTCTCATAACAAAAATCAATCTATTATTATACATTCTCACCTATATACCATATAACCCAATAAAAATCCTTTAATAAATTTCTCTTACACAGCTTTTTTTATAATATCAACTCTAACACTATTAAAATACCACAAATCCTATTTTAGTAAACAATGATTAAAGA
>NW_018234996.1:0-4226 GCF_001263595.1 Phalaenopsis equestris
AATTCTTTATTTAAATAAAACTTGTTGCTCAAGAACAGATAAAATTTTAAAATTAACACTTATTTTTGGAATCTAAAAGGAATAATTTAAAGAAAACTACAAATCAATTTCTAATTTACGCCTCTCGTCATCGAATTCACAATATCCCACAAGTGGACAAAATATGATTCTAAATATTTCAGTTGAAATTTTGCGCACATTTTGATAAATAATATATTTATGTAACTATTTAAAATTTTAAATACTTTTAAATGCAATTAATTAAAGTTAAACATTCACATGTCTCTGTTGTTTGTCTTAATACATTAAACTTATATGTCTGTTGCATGGATTAAACATATGATTAAACTGAAACCTAATATGCCATAAAATGATATGTGACTATTTTAAAAACATGCAATTATTTACACTTCACTGAATCTATATTTTCTGCCACATTTAATGTGTTATGCCTTTGAGCAGGCTACCTTACCTATAGGGCAAGGTTGAAAGTTTTACCTTCGGCCAATCCAATCCTCATTTTCACAAGGACTGGAGTTAATAAGATTGAGCCTCTTACACTGAACCAATCTAATCCTCATTAGGACTAAAGTTGACAGAATTGATGATTAACGATGTTTGAATTACAAGATCTAATCAAACATCAAAATATTAATAATCTATGAATTTCAAACATCTCTCTGATGATAGACATATTTATTTTATGTCTTAACCATAATGATTTTTTTATAGAATCATGATTTTAAATTATAAAATTTAAAATTTTCAAAAGAATTATTTTGTTAAAAAAGCTAAGAGCAAAATCACATCCGCCCTTCGTAATCTTTTTTCGATGGTGATAAATCTAATGTTAATTTAAAACTCACAAAAAAATAAATGACACTTCATTTATGTTGCTAAATCCTTACCCAAAACAATCTCGTCAGTAAAGACATGGCCCGAGTCCTCTGTCCGTATAGTTTTGTCGTAAAAAGATACCACAAAGAAGTAGTTACGACTAAAGGTTTTTTGACCAGGTAGTTGACACCAAATGACACCGTCATATTATCGTCACAACAATAGCCCATATGTTCTCCAATGATATTTTGCATTTTTGAGTTAAGAATCTTAAGGTAATTTGATAGGACACTATGCTTTCTGTATGCTAAGCCCAACTTAGATTAGTCCTCTTAAAAAACCATCAACCCTAGGTCTATAAGGTTCCATTGGACGAAATAACTCATGGTTGTTACAATTATCTTTCTATTAGGTTTGGTCGACTACATATTTTGACTAAATTAATCAAGGATCATGACAAATTGAGATGACGGAACCATTGATAATTTTAATTTGAAATCCTAAATTTGTTGCTTCTATTTTTTCCAAATATTTAGCGCCTATTTACTTGCCTTAATCGGAAGTGCTCTCATTATGGAGAGAGATAATTGGTTTGCGTCTATGGGATCTTAATGTCCTCACAAAATGAAGGCGAAATCTTTGTGCAGTGTCTCATCTATTGTTTCATTTGTCTTCTGAAAATTTGACTTGGAACCTCATGTTAAACTCTCTCTCTTCACATTTCTTCTTTCTTTTGAGGGAGTTTGGGGCTTTGAATCTTCGGAGCCCACACATGCATAAATCCCGATGGAGTTTAACTGGATGGACAATAATAAGGATATGCAACTGGATACAAAACTTTAAACTTGTGGTGGTTAAAGCAACAAGGAATCGACTAATACCAGAAAATTGTTGAGTAAACCTGTTACAGGCAATTTTTTTTTTTTCCGTGGGTTAATTTCTTGCCAGACAAATTAGGTCATTGGCAGTGATTTATTACAAGAATCAGAACGAATTTCTTGCCAAACAAATTAGGTCGTTGATAACCATTTATTATATGAATCAGAATCAGTTTACGTAGTCATCTGCATGGATCTGAAAATTGGATGCAATCTGGTTATGAGCAAATATGCCAGTTTCGTGGTTACATGTTTGGTTTTTCTTCAATTTAACAATTTAAGTCAGTTTCCCAGTTTGTCAATATAATTGGCATAAAATTAATATTCAAATTTTCTTGTAATGATGATCAATTTGAACTATTAGGTTCATTGTGTTTTTATTCATTCATTGTTGTCTTTGATAATTAAGTGTAATCTTTTGGTAGTAAAAATAATAATTGATTTTCCGCAGTATGGCGTGAAGATATTTGTCCTAACGTCATTCAAGGACACATGCTACATTGAAATCATGCCTATTGATCAAAAGTCCAAACGAGGTGTGTCTGAAAATTACCTCTTTTTTTTCAAAATTTATTTATTGTTCATACTCTATTCAAGAACTAATTAGCAATGTTAGCCTGTAGCATCAGGACTGAAAAATCAGCTGAACATTTGGTTTCTGTATGATTATGCGGCATATATTCAAGTTAATATGCAAACAGTTGCATGGCTTTAACCTTGCCCTATGTGATTACATCTTGCAACATAATCTATTTTTGCAGAGTTATTTTTCGATTATTCATTTCGCAGATGACTTTAACTTTGTTGAGCTCTCTTGTTCTGTTCTTCCATCCTCCTTCAATAATCATTAACTGGTAGTTTTACACGAGTCATTTGATACAATGACCCAAACAAGGTTAATCAGTGCACAAACAATAAATGGACATATATACACTTGGGATGGAGTAAAATGCTTATTTACAAATCAGTCTTAGTGGACCACCGTAATAAATAGCTATTTGACATCAAACGATGAAATAGACATGTTTTAACATCCTAAAATTAACTAAATTGGCCTTACATGCATGCAAAAACTAGACCAGAAACCTATATACCTCCGAAAAAACATGAACTTGTCTCTAGCCCATGCCAGCATCATGTTATTGATTGATCTTTGTCCATGCTCCTAAATCCTATTTAATTCCCATGTATTTACATATCCAACACCTTAATTTCATTTTTTACATATATATACCAGCTTCACTTTTTAAAAGTTATAATGGTGATAATTTTTATATGATATGAAAGATTTGGGTGGTACAAATGTAAAAAAGCAAAGCTTATGTGTTAGATATGTAAATACCTTCATTTTCTTACTCACATTTATTCTCCTTCATGTTCTGCTTGAATTTTTCCCTTAAAATGCTAAAAGTAATTCCTCTTCCAAACAGTTATTTTCTTGAGTTTTTGGGCTGAGGTGCACTACAACTCCATTTATCCTGAAGGAGGTAACTTTCAACACTATTATTTATCTTTTATCTTCCATATTATCTTATTTGGAGAAATGAATTGCCTCTTAAATATTTCCTATTGTTTATATATATTTATTTCATCTCAGAGCTACCTGTTCCTGAAACCAAGAGGAAGAAAAGTTGGTGGCATTTTGGACACAAACATTAAACTTATTTGCAATTTCTTCCAAAAGGCTCCTACTTTTTATTGCAGAACCCTTCTTTGTAGAACCGGTGAGCTCCAGAGGCCTGTGGGCTATTGAGAGAGTGAGTATTCATGCAACAGACTGCTTTCATCCTCGCTTGAATCTCACACTTCACAATCATGTATATTACAGTGTATATATTTTTCTTATAGCCACCACCCCCCTCTTACATAGTTTTCTCTTCTTAAAAGAAGCATGGCCTCTATTTTTTGGCCTGTTTCATTTGTTTTATATATATATATATATATATTTTTGGGTAATTTAAATTCATTTATTTATTTATTTTTGTTTGCTTTCAGCTTCCTTTTGTCTAAGTTCTCTTTGTAAATTTCAGAAGTATTTAACACAACTCACCTGAATGTTACTTTATTTTGAGACGGAAATACAACAACAAAGCCTTAATCCCACAATACGTGGGGTCAGCTGCATGAATCCTTTTTCTCGATTGTGTCTTATTTACTGTCATATTTTCATCTAGTTCTAATAAACTAAGATCATTTTTTATACAATAAGCCTTCCTAGGTCTACCTCTGCCCTTTTTAACATAGGTCGAATCTAAAACATCCACTCTCCTAATCGGATCATCAGATGACCGACGTTTAATGTGACCAAGCCATCTAAGACGACTCTTTTATTTTTTAGACTATTTTAGATTTGTATTTAAAATAAATACAAAATTATGCCCTTGCCCCCCATTAAAAATGAGGCATTTACGTACATACCAAACAATTATATTTCTAAACATTTACCTTACATTCATACCATTTGAATCTTTGTAAATTAGAAAAAAAAAAAAAAAAAAAAAAAAAAAACCT
>NW_018234996.1:19375-21630 GCF_001263595.1 Phalaenopsis equestris
CAGCTTATCCTGAAACGCACAAGCTGCCCCAAACGGACCCTTAGGCTCTGTTTGTTTCGGCTTTCAAATCTGGTCTTTTCATAAAACGGCGTTTTAATTTATTTTTGGCGCTCAGTTTCCGCGTCTCAGTTTAGAATCGCGGTGCGGTTTTAATAATCTCGCATTATATGCCCATCCATTCGGGTTTCATGGGTATTCAAATTGGATGTAGGCAATGGATATGTCTCTGTTGGATTCTCCATATTCCAGGTTTGTAATGGATGAGTGGTTGAAAAAAAAGCTTATAGTGTTGTTTGCAGTGGAAGAGAATTATTGATATGCAACTCAATTTTTTGTGTATTTACACATCTAACACCTATGCTTTGGTTTTTACATATATGCCACCTTCATAACGAATGAAAAGATGCCTCTCACTTTTTGGTTGTATTTCTGATGCGATATGAAAGGTTTGGGGGTTGCAAATATAAAAATAAAAAATCAAAGTTCTGGTGTTAGATAGGTGAAGATATGCATAGAAAATGGTTGGTATGTAAAGATATATATAGGAAATGGGTGATTGGGTGGTATGTATGTAAATTCATCAGTAAATGATGTCCCATAAGATGCTTTTTAAGACATCTTTTTGTCTTTAAGGTGTAATCAGTCCGAACATTGGCTTCTCTACTTGTACAAGCAAATTCCTGATTTGACTTTACTTGTTACATTTTTTATTCAAGTCTCGATTTCTTTAGAGGGTTATGATGAGTCATTTGACCTAAGATGTTCTTCTGGTTGATCTTCTTTATATGCATCTCTACAAGTGCAAATTTGGTATTAAGTGTTTACGACAACTAAAATCCCCTGCATTATGGGTTTACTGCTTTGTTCTGATGACAGATTATTCACCTTCATGTGTTGACTCAGAAACTTCAGATTTTCTTATTCTAACATTCCACTGTCTTAATATTTTTTTAAAAAAGAACAAGGAAGCATATGTTATAAGATTTGATTGGTGGCGCCTTTTGTAGACTACAATAATTTCTTTTATTGATTATTTTTACCCGTGAAAATGTTTGTGGTTGCAGGTCTTACTGAATTTATGTCAGGCTTTGACGATTTATTATGATTTTGTTAATGTTTACATTAATTTGCTCTATGATGTTGTGAGTGAAAATAACTTGATAAATTGTCATTGAATTTATTTCACATACAATACTTTTAGAACCGTGTTTTTCAAATAATTTAAACTGAACTGTGTTTATTTACCGATGGGTATTGAAGTCATTATTTCAACATGTAATACTTTCATAATTGTGTAATTCAAACAGGCTAACTGTTTCTAAACACAAGTTTTTGAATAGCAGATTTTCGACAGCAGCTTCTGAAATTAGCTTTTCTACAGCTACAGTCGAAACAAATACACACTTAATCTCCATTGTCTAATTATCATCATACGACCATTATCATCTAACTATTACTACTTCACTGTTATTATCAGCTACCATCTCTCAATCACCGTTCACTTCTGCAAACACAACAATCATCTATTGGCCATCAATTAACAACAATCTTTTTTTTTCGTCACTATTATAGCTTAATTTATATCATAACAAAAAATTAGATAAGATAAAATGATTGATAAGTTCAAAACGACCCTTCCAAGACAATTATTGCTCAACTAAAAGAATGAACAACTGGAAAAATTTAATAGAGTTCTAGTAATGGTGCTGCTCGTTTTAGAAAACTATGTAATTTAAGAAAAAATATTACATCAAGACTCCTAACGTAGAACTACATTCGAATTGTAATATTCAGCTGTGTTACGGGAATATTTCATCTACGTGATTTATAAAAATGATGTATTATTTGAGTATTATATGGTGTTATTGGTTATTTTGCGGCGTTATTGACATATTTCATCGCGTTACTTGATTTTAGGCTGAAGTGTTAATGAAATATTCCCATGCATTACTTGATTTGGGCTGTGTATTCCAATAACATAGTAGAAATTCAAATAACACGGTGAATCTGCAGAATAACATAGCCCCAAATCAAATAACGTAATGAAATATTCTAATAATACCGCAAAATATTCGAATAATATCATGTAATATTGAAACAACACATCATTTTTACAGATAACACAGATTATATATTCCTGTAACATAGTCAGATATTCCAATCCAAATGTAGCTCTAATTTAGGAGTCCTTATCTAATATTTTTCCATAATTTAAAAGACATAATTATATCAATTAAAAAAAATTATGTGCCACA
>NW_018234997.1:0-342 GCF_001263595.1 Phalaenopsis equestris
TTTTGGGGTTAGGGCAATCAATTTGGTGGAACTTAATAACATAGCCAATTTGGGTAAATTTAAGGATTTTTGGATTTGGTTGGAAATTAAATGAAATTGAGGCCTCAAAAAGGCCAATTGAAGGTCAATATTGATGTGTAGGAATGTTATGAAGAGTTTAGGATTCAAATTGAGGCCAATGGAGTAGGCCATGGTGTTCAATTTCGCGGGATTAGGCCATAGGACCAAAATTGAGGTTTTAACTTAGACAAAATTGGGCTCAAACAAGGGCCAATTGAGCTTTTATTTTGTTTAAATTTGTCACATAGAAGGTGAATTTGAGTTTATGATTGAAATTGGGGG
>NW_018234998.1:0-939 GCF_001263595.1 Phalaenopsis equestris
GAAAGGGAAATGACAATCAAATAGCTGATCATTTGGCAAGTCTACAAAAAAAATATTAACTAATTTTACAAATAAAATTTTAGAAAATTTCCTTGATGAACAATTATACAGTATTGATGAAATAGATACACCGTTGTATGCCAATAGAGTAAATTATATTGTAAGTGATGTTCTACCAGTAGATATTAAGAATCAACAATTAAAGAAATTTATATATGATTCAAAATTCTATTTTTGGGGTGACCCATATTTATATAAACAATGTAAAAATCTAATTATTAAAAGGTGTGTGCCTTATGAAGAAACCTAACAAATAATTGAAAGATGTCATGATTCTAAATTTGGAGGACATTTTGGAACAAATAGAAATGCTTATAAACTTTTGCAATCTGGATTTTATTGGCCTACTCTTTTTAGAGATGTCAATGAATAAATTAAAAATTGTGATCGATGTCTGCAAGTAGGAAATATTTTTAGAAGAAATGAAATGCCACTAAATTACCCATTGGAAGTTGAAAGTTTTGATGTGTGAAGATTAGTTTTTTATGGGACCATTTATGCCTTTATTTAGAAACTTATATATATAATTTGCTATTGATTATATGTCCAAATGGATTGAAGTTGTTGTTGTACCTAAATGTGATGATCGGAGTGTTTCTAAATTTTTAAATAAAAATATTTTTACAAGACATGAAATGCTGAGAGTAATTATTACAGATGGAGGATCATATTTTAGAAATAAGAGAATCAAGAAATTAATTAAAAAAATATGATATTATGCATAGATTCTATACTGCTTATCATCCTCAGACTAGTGGTCTAGCAGAGATATTAAATTGTGAAATAAAACGAATTTTAGAAAAAATTATAAATCCTTATAAATTTGATTGGTCCGCTAGATTAAATACTGCATTATGGGAATATAGAACTGCTTATAAG
>NW_018234999.1:0-783 GCF_001263595.1 Phalaenopsis equestris
AAATATACATTCTTGGGTGTAGAATTGGAGATTTTTAGAGTGATAGACTAAAAATTGTCAATTTGATCTTAGTGTTTAAAAACTAAAGCGAGAGTTAGCCTTCAAGGGAAGGGAAGTGGGAGCTCTAGAGTGGGAGCCAATATCCTCCTAGCCTAGCCATGGATTTAGGGACTAAACCTAAGATTAGCTAATGATTTTCTATAACACTGAATCAGGGTAGAGAATTAAAATTGCTCCTATTTAGAACTATACAAATTTAGACCATTTATCTCATCTCATTTCACGAAAAACTTATTTTAGTGGAAATAATGCTTTTTCATATTAGAAAACTTCATCACATAAACATAGTTTAGTAGTTATTATTTTTAAAACTCTACATTTAAATTCTACTAGTAGTTAATTATTTAGCTTTCATAGTATCTTAAACATTTAAAATTAGTGACAGTAATTTCATTTTATTTCTGTGAATTTCCAAGTTAATTTATCATTTCAAATTTAAACCTTCCTCATGAGATCACTATTTGGGACTTAAATAGAAATTCTTCTTGATAATGATACGTATATTTAGCATAGAATCCCAACATTAAGTGCTTGACATTATTATTCATAAGATATAACATCAAGTTTTTTGTATCCTTGTAAAGAGTTTGTATCCTTGCAAAGAGAAGTCAACTTTATATATTTTACACAACTATATTTCACCACAAATCAATAAACATATCATTAATTTGCGTCTGGGAAGGTAACCGTAAATTAAATAGATTTGTTAAATTAGGAAATTTA
>NW_018235000.1:0-5076 GCF_001263595.1 Phalaenopsis equestris
TGACAGAAACAATGTCTTTGCCAAAGTTGATATTTTCTTTCGTCTCCGGAATGGAGTTCGCTATCAATAAGGATGAACTGCCTGACCTGGCAGTTATTAAGTTTGGACAAGGGTTTGATGATATCGGAGTTAAGTTTGGGAAGGTGGCCATCACAGTAATGTAGTTTGAAACAGATAAGTCTGTGGAGCCTATTGTAGAGTTCAACTTGAAGTCTACCAAGGAATTCTCCCCTTCAAAGGTGTTGATTGAAAAGAGCCCTACTAGTATTAAAATGTCTGTAGTTGGGAGCATTGAGATTACTCTGAGAACTGTTTTTACTCCTACTAATGGATACACTGTCACCGTGCCAACTGTTTTGCCGAGTAAGGGAAAAGAAATTCTACAAGAGGAAGTGTCAGTTGATGCTTATGCCCCACTACTTTCTGGATTCGAGATTGGGTCCGATTCAAAGACTGCAAAATTGATAAAGGCACAAGAAAGGAGGTACGACCAAGAAATTTTGAAAGCCAAACAGCCTCGACAATCCCGTCAACAACAGGCGCAACAATATGGCCAGTCTAGCCAACAACCGCCTCAGGGGAGATCATACCGAACAAAAAATAAAAAGGGTCTATCCTTGATGGAAGAAAATAAAATAGTTTATTCCTTCAAAGACGAATAGTACCCAAGATGTTCAATTGCTAAAGGAACAAGGATTTAGTCTACCAAACCTGAAAAAGCCAGAGGAAGCCAATATGAAAGATCATCCTCAATATTGTCCATACAACCAGTAACTCGGCCACACCATAGAAAACTGCTTTGTCTTCAAGGATTGGCTTGAGAAGAATTTTAAAATTGGAAAAATTGGAAAGATAACAATCTCGAAAGAGTATTTGAAAGAACCTGAAAAAGGATCCGTAAATATGATTTCTGTTGATTCAATTAACTTCTACAGAACCAGACCGGTGCACAACAAAAGAAATGAAACTCTTCAGAAATCCCCAATTGACCTAAAAGTAATCAAAAGAAGGTCAATCGACGCTAAGCTGGAGAGACTCAGAGCCAATATTGCGCAATTATCTGATGAACAAGGAAAATATATGAATGATGAAGATTACAATGTGCCATATTACATGGATGAAGGATTAACAGAAATCAATGTCGTCGAGACCCAGGTCGAGTTATCTGCGCGTGACTCTCCATCTTTTGGTGTGGAGAATGCCACGGATGAGAGGCAAGGGGCCACCCAACAAAGGGATGAACAGATCAATCATCTCGAAAAAAAAATCGAAGAATTGACGACCACCGTGATTACAATGCAAAGACTGTCACAATCACTACATATGACGCTTCTTGAAATGAACCAACCAGAAACAATTCATATTGCAGATGAAAGGAAAGAGTTCACCTCTGATGAACAACAGAAGAAATACTATGTCCAAAGCGTCATACCAGAAAATGAATTTAAACAAATGGTTGAACAAGTTCGGGAGGCCTTAACTCAATCTAAGGGTGGTGCATTGATTCTAAAAGGTAGACCTTACCCGGAGGAGTTCGATGCAGTACCCTACCCCAAGGGTTTTGTGTCACCAAACTTTAAGCTATTTGACGTGACAAGAAATCCTAGACAGCACATAGCACATTTCCAAGCCAGTTGTGGCAATACAAGAAACAACGAAGCTTTACTCTGTCAACAGTTCGTCAGCAGTCTGTCAGGAGTTGCTTTCAATTGGTATGATGAGTTGCTCAATGGATCGGTCAAGACATTCAAAGAGTTAGAACTATTATTTATAAGAAGATTTGCCGGAGTACAGCATCATATTTCTATTGGAGATCTCGTGGTAGAAAAACAAAAGCCTAACGAGACTCTAGTAGATTATTTTTTGAGGTGGAGAAACCTTAGCATGAACTGCGAACCTCAGCTACAGGAACATCATGCGATTGAGATTCTACTCAAGAGCATTCATGGGCCAGTAGCTTTCATGCTTAAGGGGCTCACCATCAAATCCTTCGAAAAGCTACTTAACAAAGCTAGCAATCTATAAGAAGAAGTCAAGTATATGGATTCTCACGAGATGGACGAGAAGTGCAAAGTTACCTCCTGTGATATGAGTGACTACCCCTTGATCACTTATAGTACCCCAAACATCCGATTGCATTTTCCAATTGAAATGGAAAATTACTACCAAAATTGCATTGTACATTTAGAATAGGCCTAAGAGTACATGATCCTAGGTGGATAGTTGACATGTACCCCCCTTACCAGGTCCATCACAAGAAAAATGAAACCCAAAATTTGCTTTAACAGTTATCAAATGGGAACTGCGAGCAAATAGAACACCTTTCAGTAGGATCAATACAGTCACATGAATTGTAAATGCATGAATGTGATGAACGAAAAAATCTGCAGTTCCTAATGGTATAGGTAACAAAGCAACCTTGCCGCCCACTGCTACTAACTCACCACCTCCCCAAATTAAGCTGGTATGTTTTGTACCCATTGAGCAAAGATGGGTTGTAATTGTATAGTGGTATCTGAAAACATATCTTGGGGACGTCCTAAAGCGCTCATAGTATCATTATGAATATACAAGACAAAACTGTGAAACCCTAGAAATATTCATGCCTAGTTGAGATGTGCCTTTTTTTCATTTTTCTTAATCCGGCTGCGAGGTCTGAATAATAGGTATGAATCATAGTTCAAATATTTCTTTTCTTGATCTATTCTATATAGTCCGTGCTCCAGAGACTACAATAAATATCTGACGGTAGAATCTTCTTGATAGATAGATCAAGAAAATAAATATTTAAACTATGGTGTGGTTAGCAAAGGAAAACGACAATCGCAAATACAAGCAGAACAACGACAACAAACCTTCAAACATCTTCAGCAATCATCTCAGCAGAGACCTTGCCAGACATATGAAAGACAAGTTCCAATCATGAACACTCGATCAAAAGGGATATACTCTTTTAAAGATGAAGCGATAAAAATGATGTTCCATCGTCTGATCAAGAATCCTAAGTTCAGATTGCCCAAGACAAAGAAGCCCGACGAGGTCAACAAGAAAGGACATCCGAGATGTTGCCTGTACCACAGATTCATCGGACACACCATAGAAGAGTGTTGCAATTTCAAAGACTTGCTCGAGGAGAAGTTCAAGAATGGGGATGTAACAATCCCGAAAGAATATTTGAAAGAAACTTGAAAGAGATTCTATCAATATGATTTCGGTCGATTTGTTTGTTCCAACCCATTCCTATGCAACTGCCAACGAATGAAATGCCTCTTGGCTACTATTGTATTACTATTTTTTTTAAATGGGAAATTAACATGATCAATGTTAATATTCCATCCCTCCCACTGCAATTAATGAAAAGAAAGAGTTTGTTGTTGTTCAGAATTATGCAATATTAAAAAAAACTGCACCTCAAAGAAAATTTGGATGTTTTGATAAGACTATGACTTCAGAGGAGAATGAAATTAATGCCCTGATATCTAAGTCATCCACTTTAAAGAATTCAGACTAGGTTTTAAGTTGATTTCAAAATAAGATCATGTGGTTGAAATACGAATAGTTGACTCGGGATATCAGGAGCCTTTTAATTTCCTGCCACGTGACTTAGTCCTGACTTTCAAATGAGTTATAATATCCCAGAATTCAACTTAAGAAACATTTGAGGATTATTAATCAGAGGAATTTGGACATTCAAAATCCTTAACATACGTTCCACCATATATAGTAATTCTCAGAAAACAAACAGAAAAAAAAAAAATTGTGAATCCCCTGAGAAGAAGCTTGAGGTGAGCATAAAATCAAAAATTGGTGTCTAAATTCAGACATTCAAAATATTTAACATATGTCTCACTAGATATAGTAATTCTCAATAAAAAAAAAGAGAAGAAAAGGGGAATGAAAAAAAAGAAAAAAAATCAAAGAAAAGGAAAGTCTCCCTGAGAAGAAGCTTGTGGTGGACGTATAATCAAAAATTGGTGTCCGAGTTTCCCCTGATTAATGAGACTTAGAATGTTCTCTTAAGAGAATTTTTCGATCATTAATTGACTCAAGAAAAAGTTCAAGAAAAAGTTCAACGATCTTGAGTATTTTGGTTGGTCAATAATTGACTCAGAAATATCTTTGGAAAACAAAAAATGTATTGATCACACGACCAAAATTCTGAAATCTACTTAGGCTCAGAAAGAAGAATTAAAGACATGATGATGATATTAACTGTTGATGGAAATTCAAACCTGAAGTCATATCCTTCATTGCCCAGCAAATAAGACTCCAACTTCAACTCAAAGAACGTTAGAAAGATTTCTCAAAGACAACTCCAACAACCTTTATAGAATATGCAACAAATCAAATGATGACAACTATGAACGAAGCTACGAACTTGTGGCCTCTTTGGCCTCTTCAGCCATGTCCGTAGAAATAACACACCTTTTATGTGTACTTGAAGGAATATAGTTTCGATGGTACCTTAAGGATGGACTATTTTCTACACTTGTCATTTGTTAGTGGATGATACTTCAAGAAGTATTGTGCCTTGCAATATTTTGGAGACAAAGACTCATTCTTAGAAGCTAAGATGTATTGCTTGTCTGAAACTGAGTCCAAATCCTAACAAAAAAGAAAAGAAGATGAATTTCTCGAGTTTAAGGTTTCTTACTCTTTGCTTGCGTAGCGCAACTACCTCGGACTGCACCAGTTTTATTCATATCCCCGTAGAATTTCACATTCTGCACAAAATCTCACAAAGTTTCACAATTTTTTCCTCACCAATGTCAATCTTCATAAATTCTACTAGTTTCCCACGAATTCGAAACACGATATTTTAGAGGATAAGGATTTCACATCCAATTCCGCATTGCTTAGCAATGATTCACACGATATTTTAGAGGATGAACATTTTACTTCTGATTTTGCATTGCTTTGCAATGGTCCACACGATATTTTAGAGGATGAGGATTTTACATCCAATTCCGCATTACTTAGCAATGATTCACACGATATTTTAGAGGATGAAGATTTTACATCTGATTCCACATTGCTTTGCAATGGTCCACACGATATTTTAGAGGATGAGGATTT
>NW_018235000.1:5578-27204 GCF_001263595.1 Phalaenopsis equestris
CATCCTATTGCAATCTTTCAAATCAAATTCTAGAGGTTGAGGATTCACATCCGGTTCCACGTTGCTTTAGGAGCTCATCCTATTGCAATCTTTCAAATCAAATTCTAGAGGTTGAGGATTCACATCCGGTTCCACGTTGCTTTAGGAGCTCATCCTATTGCAATCTTTCAAATCAAATTCTAGAGGTTGAGGATTCACATCTGATTCTGCATTGCTTTAGGTTCTCATCTTATTACAATCTTTCAAATCAAATTCTAAAGGTTGAGGATTCACGTCCGATTCCACATTGCTTTAGGAGCCCATCCTATTTCAATCTTTCAAATCAATATTCTAGAGGTTGAGGATTCAAATCCGATTCCGCGTTGCTTTAGGAGCCCATCCTATTGCAATCTTTCAAATCCAATTCTAGAGGTTGAGAATTCACATCCGATTCCGCGTTCCATCCTATTGCAATCTTTCAAATCGAATTCTAGAGGTTGAGGATTCACATCCGATTCTGTGTTGCTTTAGGAGCCCATCCTATTGCAATCTTTCAAATCAAATTCTAGATGTTGAGGATTCACATCCGATCTCGCGTTACTTTAGGAGCTCATCCTATTGCAATCTTTCAAATTAAATTTAGAGGTTGAGGATTTTACATCCGATTCCGCATCGCTTTAGGAGCCCTGTTGAGGAAATAAGCCCTTCAATTAATTCAAGACATCCTATTCTCATTTTTGAAACAGTCCTAAATTGCTGATTCATTACATTCAAAGTATGTCCTTATATTCCGACATCCTAATAGATAAGCAAAAACTCAATGAGACTTTAGTGGACTATGTTTTGAGGTGGAGAAAGCTTAGCATGAAATGCAAACCTTAGCTACATCCCGAAATTCTACTCTCCTCCTTCATATTAAATAAGGGAAATTGTCAGCAAATAAAATAGTTTTGCAGACCAAATGAATGCCATATATTTGTTAGTTTTTTTTATCTTGCCTCATCCTCAAGTCTTGTGTTCATCCTTCGGGATAGATACAGGGGTTTGAGGTATTGTACTCTTTCATTAAACTATGAAAAATATGGGGTCAATTTGATTTCATATTTTCCTAAAACTTATATATATATATATATGTAAATTAAAATGTCCTTCTGAAGCGGGCGACGAGATTTCAATTCCGGTGACCGACAGCTATTTCATCCAAATTTACATAATTTTTAAGATTAACAGAAGTAGAAGCACGATGGAACTTGACTGGATTTAAACTAGCTCTACGCACTTCCTTGACTTCTAAACTCTTCACCTTTTGAGGGAGAATCGGAGTAAGCGTCAAGGTGTTCACATAGTGGTTTATCCGATCATACATTGTCTCATATTTTCTTTGCATCATATCTTCTAAGGATATCTCATACTGAGGTTTCTTTTATTTTGGCATCATTATTTCATCATCAGAACTGCCTTCATCACTAATGTAGATGGTCAACCCAGTCCGTACAACAATTAAATTGGTTCTTGCTCGTCCACGTCCCCAGCCTCAACCTCAGGTGCGCAAACTAACAGAACCCCCACCAATTTTTTGTAAAAGGTTTGTGGAAGATCACTGAAGCGGATTTGAATGACCTCGCCATTGTAATTCTTTTGAATCCTCACTTCTACTTATCACAATTTCAAGAAGGAAGAAAGTTTTCTTTGGAGGCGTGTAGTAGGCGACATCTTCATGAATGAGAACTTCAAGAACTGAAAATGGTTGTAGATCTCCCTTGATGCAATGATCTTGTCCTTCCTTGTAGTACTTAATGCATTAGTGTAGAGATGATGGAACCATGTTGTGCTCGTGAATCTATGACCAACTAGAGCGTTAAAAGAGGTCTCAGCATCGATGATATAGAATTTAGCAGTTGTTACTAATTCTCCAAGTTTCATAAGTAGTGTAATTGCTCCAAGGGCTCGCTCTCCCTTTTGGTTGAATCCTCTTAGCATCATTTTATCGGTCGTAAGCTACTGAGCTTCAATGTACAACTAGGCCAATGTGAGTTGACTCATTAAGTTGAGGGATGCTCCAGTATCTACCAAAATTTTGGACAGCAGAAATTTGTCGATCTTAATGGAGATATAAAGCAGTCGGTTATGGTTAGCGGTGCCAAGAAGAAAATGTTCATCTGTGAAAGTTATGCCAAAATATTCTTTCAACGAGCAAACTTTATCCGAGGATGTGCTAGCCAACTGGGTTAAGCAAATCTATGTGTCATGCAAAGCTATAACCAGAGACTCTCTCATCTCCTTTGACAGGATTAGAGTGTCGTAATGCTTAATTTGGCCGACAACTTCCTAAGATGACCTAGCACATTGTAATCCACTTTGTATGATCCTCCAATTTTCTCTTGATTAAGTGTTTCTTCCACTGGTGGAGGTGGAGGTAGCTCTTCTCGAGTTACTATTTGCTTTCCTTTATCCACTGGAGCTGTTCTTGGGGGTAACACTCTTGTGCTCGTTAAGTTCACTTATGTAATTTCTTTTTCTGGAGATAACATTTTTTAATCTTCCAGTATTTATTATTTGTCGAAAATATCTAAGTTGATGGAAAGTGGTGCACCGTGGCACTCGAGGATTGAATCTTCACTCCCGGACTATCATAGGCGGTATTGTTGATCTCTTCTTCAGACTTGTCAATAAGTTCATCGGACTAGAGTATGATTTAAGGATCTTTTTAGAAATCAAGATTGAGGCTAGATTGGTCAAAATCAGTTATGTTATCACCCGAAACAGTTGAAATGTAGCTGAAATTGTAATCAATATATTCATAAAACCCTGGAGGGACAAAAATATAATCATACAAGGTCAGGGGTTTGAGGATTTTCTTCCCCGAATCTGAGACAACTAATCTAGTAGAGGCAGCCCCTATCTTACCCTTTGTGCTATCAGTCTTTGTGGTGGTGTTCTTCTTCTTCTTCTTTGACAATGATGGATCTTTTGGCTAAATCTTTATTTTAGGTTCAATTTCTAGTTACATTAAAGATGAGTGTAGAATTTCTAATGGTGAGGGTTCCTTGTCTAGTTTTCTAAGAATAGTAAATAGGAAATCCAACCAGGGCTAGACCTTAGGCTACTAAAGAGGAAAAACTAAACCTCAACCAAAAGTGAGGTCAACAAATGGACCCCCAATAGGTGGGGTGTGTTGGGTGATTATCGTTTGGATGTGTTCGTCTCACTTAGATGAGTCCATAGGATCAAACCCAAAGTGATTTGGTTGAGTCTAGGCTGAGATCTTAAGGTTTTAGTGTGGACGGTCACAGGATCACTCTATCTGGAACGATGATGGGGAGCCGTTTGATCAAGCGTGTATTGAATGGATGGAGGAGATCGAGCCGGACAGTGCCCGGACAGTGCTTCAGAACATACTTCAGAACATAAACCGCGGGTCGAGTCAGTAGCTACGTGGATGGTGGCGTCCAACCAGAGCGCGCAACGCATACCTTCAGAGTTACATTAAAGTGTTCAATTTATAGTTACATTCACTTTTCTAATCCTCATTTAACCAAATTTGATTTAGCCTAGGTCACTACTAAGCCCTTAGGACCTTGGTGGACATATTAATATATTTTGAAAGAAATTGAATTCTATGTGATAGTAATTCATCATCGAAAGGTTTGAATGTCATTTGAACACCAGATAGAGGTATTAAATTAGTGAGTTATTAACATCCAAAATCATACCCCTAAGTCTAGGATCATTTAATTTAATAGATCTCCAAATTTTAAAGATTTAGGAAATTACATATTTATCCTTTAATTAAGAAAATTGAAATTGTTTTCTACCAATTAATCCCTTATGTTTCAATCATCTAAACATGTTAATTGAGATCAAAATTTTCCCATCTCACCCTCTTGAATTAAGCCTAAATGTTAATTACGACTAGATTTTCAAAATTGCACTTTTACCCCTAAGGCTCTATCACTTTAGAATTCATCAAATTTATTTCAAGAAACTTTGGGATTTTTATCCTACATCACTTATGAGTCAATTAAGAGATCAGAGGTGAAAATGTGATTTTTCAAAATTTAATTTAGTTACATGATTATTTACATGCAAAAGTAGGATTTTTCAAAGAAAATTTAATAACCTGACCAAGGCGAAGCCTAATCACTTGATTTTTTTACTGGAGGTAGACCTAAAACAGAGAACCCCTTGGACCAAATTTTATGATTTTTTAGTTTTATTTGAATTATTATAATTATTTTAATTTTCAAAGGATTAATTAATTAGAAAACATTTCTATCATGGAAAATTAAGTTTTTCATTTTTATTAAATCTCTCTGAGGTCAAAGAACCCAAAAAAAATAAATTTCACATTTTTATGATTGGTTTTTGAATTATTGGAATTATTTAAATGAAACATTAAAAAAATCCTTTTTAAGCCTTTGAAAATTATTTTTAAGGTATTAAAATTCAATGTTTTTACTTAAAAAATTAGGAAAAATATTCTAATTGATCTTAAGTGCTTAGGAAGGAAATTAGAATATTTCCATGAATTTTTTTAAGTTTATGACTTTTATTATTTTTTTTATTATTTAAATAATCAAAATATGCTTAAAAAAATGAAATTTTAATTTTAATTACAATTTTATTTTTAGAAAATCCTTCTAATCACAGAGAACTCCTAAAACCAATTTTATAATTTTTTAAGTTCTATTTTGATTTTTGAAAATCAGTTTAGTATAAAAAATGCTATTTAACTTAGAAAATCAGATTAGGTTGTCAAATGAACTCCAAATGTTTTGAATTTTTTTATGGGGAGTCCTCTGAACTTTAAATTACAGTGAAGAATTAAAATCAAGTCATTTAGATGTTTATTTTTCCCAAATTAGTTTTCTTTGTATCTTAGGGTTTTATGAAAATTAGGTGTGTTCTTAATGACTTGACTCATGAAAAACTTTTCCTGGGGTTCTTTGGTCATAGTGAACCTACCAAAATTTTCTTGGATTTTTTCTAAGAAACATGCTAATTATCATGATTAATTTATGCAAATGATGGACATAAACTTGAAATATATGGATCTCTGTCTAGGGGTCTCTTCTGACTTTGGAAAAATCAAGGAATATCCCTAATGGAAAAGGCAACAACATGCCAAAATATCAAGCCATAGTGAAATACTTGAATGCATGCAGAATCAAAATACTTAGAAAAATATTTAATTAACTAAAGATAAAATATGCATCAAATAAACTTCAAACCATTTTCATATTATGCTCCTCTGTTCACTGATCCCTAGGGTTTTTTTCTTTTATTTTTGTGATTTTTCTGTGCAAAGATATGATATTTCAAAGTTATGAGAATTTAAATAAATAAAAAAATACCTTTTTTTTCTATTCAAACACGCGGCGCCGTGTCAACCTATGGCGTCTCCGAAGCTCTGCATGGCACACTCTAGTTGGACGCCGCCATCCATGTAGCCGCTGACTCGGCCCGCGCTTTATCTATCGAAGCGCTGTCCGGCTTCATCTCACGCATCCGTTTGATAGACACACCATCCAATGGCTCCCTGTCATCATCCTCGATAGCCAAAACCTATGACCGTCAACCCTAAAACCTTAAGATCTCCCTCATTTCTCTACCAAATGATCTCGGGTTTGATCTTATAGACTCGTCTAAGTGAGACAAACATATCCATAAGATAAACATGCCATTAAACTAACCCTAATCACATGGAGAATGAAAATAGGCTCGGGAAGAGGTGAAGTTCAATACGTTTTCTCTGAGAAGAGAAGCTTCAATCAAAGGTTCTCGGCACGTTCGTCGAGGTCCAAGGAGGCTATGGATTGGGCCTTTGGTCATGGTGAAAGGTCTAGACCAAAATTCAATCAAGGCCGAATTTGGGTGTTGATCAAAGTCTAGTGTAGAGGCTCTCTATGAGGGGGCTTTGATGGGGCTTCTTCTGCTTCTTCTCCTTTCTCTCCTTTCACTATGGTGAAGGTGTGGGTGAGTTTAATTGAGATTTGGTGTGCTGTAGAGTCGTAGTGGAGATTGTCTTATCTCCGGCAAGGATTTGAGCTCAAAAATTGAGCTTCGACAATGAAATTGAGTTCCGACAATGAAAATGAGGGAAAGAAGGTGGTTGGGTTGCACTGAGGAGGTCTCAAAAAATCTATGGGAGCAATTTGGAAGGGTCTCCTTGAGAAAATTTCATCACCCTTCCTTTGGCTGTGAAGCGACCGTTTTATAGCCATGGCTAGAGTGTAGAGCTCAAGGCTTGTCCTTAGATGCAAAATTCTACTGAGGTGGTAGGCTAAGAGGCTCTAAAGCATAATCAAGGTAAGGTGGCCCATAGGGTTGAGATTGGGTTTGATTTAAGGATGGTGGCCCTTAGTTTTGAGGTGCTCCACTGACTAGGCTGGCTGGTAGGGCCAAGGGAGGTGGCTAGGAGGTCAGGTGAGCCAATCGAATCTATCACAACCATTAATTTTGGCTGACGATGGGTTTTTGGCAAAGATCTCTTTTGCTTAAGCAATTTAGGAAACAAATCCGTTAAGTTAGGGGACCTTTGGTCCATGGCTCATCTAAGGTGGGTTAAGTGAGTCTAGCTTGGTCACTAGGGTCCAAAAATTGGCTATAGAAGTCAACCCTTGGTCAATTTGACATGGCCAGGTCAATTTTGGTGCATGGGTTCAATGTGGGTCATAATGGCAAAAGTTAGGTTTGGGTTAAGCTAGACATGACTTTGAGCCCAATTGATTGATCAACATTGTGTAGATGATTGTAATGAAGATTTTTATTGAAGGATTCAAATGATTTTGAGTCCAATTGGGGGCTCAGTTTGAAGGATTTTGAAATTTTGGTCAATTTGGGCTAGTTGGGATAAACTTGGTTCTAGGTTGGGCTAAGTCCAAATTGATTGTTTAGAATGGTCTATAGGAACATCATGAAGAGTTTTCAATATAAATTATGTGTCAATTTTGGGGTTAATGCAATCAATTTGGTGGAATTTGGATGTATGACCAATTTGAGGCAAATCTGGGAATGTTTGGACTTGGGTTAAAATTGAATGCAATTGAAGCTTCACCAGCTTTAAGGCCAATTTTGGTGTGTAGGATTGTTATAAAGAGTTTAGGATTCAAATTGGGGGAAATTGAGTAGACTATGGGGTTCAATTTTGTGGAACCAAGTCATAGGGCCGAAGTTGGGGTTTTGACTTAGATAAAAATTAGGCTAAAAGCATGGGCCAATTGAGCATGGATTTGGTTTAGATTGGTCATTTGAAAGGTGAATTTGAGTTTAGAACTGAAATTGAGGGAAATTTTTGGCAAATAGTATTTGGGCCAAATTGATGGATTGGGGAAATTGGGCCTTTAAAGGCAATTTAGGGATTTTGGTCAAAATGGTCAAATTGGCCAAATTGGGTTTGATTGGACGGTCCAAATTGGTTTTGGAAATAGTTAGAGTGATTTTGGAGGTTTTCAGAATGTTTGGGGTGCCAAGGGTATTTTTGTAATTTTGGCCATTTTGGGGGTATTTTGGTAAATTTAGAATTTTTGGGTGGGTAACTTGAGAATTTTGAAAAGGTTTGAAATGGTTTTTGGACAAATTTGGCCATTTTGATTGGAGTTGGGAATTTTGACCAAATTTAGGGCTCTAAGGGTATCTAGGTTATTTGGGATATTTTTGGTAGAATTGGGGTGCCAACCACCTTATATTAGCCATCGACCAATGGAATCCCCATTTGTGTCCTCTATGTACTGGTCTTAGCTAAACCCTAGCCTAGGGCTAGTGAGTTTAGGGGACCATCTACATGAATCTCCCAAAAGATAAAGGGATCAAAGTCAACAAATAGTTGGTTTAGGGTTGTGAGGAATTGTGAGTAAGACTGAGTGTAGTTAGTGAAAGTGACTGCCCTAGCCCCAGACCAGCACCCAGGTTTAACCCTAAGGTCAAATAGTCATATAAGAACTCTTCTTGAGCTCTCCCATAGTGACCCCACCTAGTAAGTGCTAAAGGTTAGGACCAATATGCAGAGCTTTGAGTTAAGTAAAGAATAGGGTAGAATTTCTAATGGTTAGGGTTCCTTTTCTAGTTTTCTAGGAATAGCCAACAGGAAAGTCCTATGGCTAGACCCTAGGCTACTAAAGTGGAAAAACTAAACCTTAACCAAAGTGAGGTCAACAAATGGACCCACAACAGGAGTTGTGTGCTGGGCAAGCACACCACGCGTATTGGCATTGACCGACGAGATCAACAAAACCAATACAGACTCCTAAGTCAATAAAACTAAAAGTAGGTGTAGAATTGTGTGTATTATTTGTTTCTGCTGGGGATTTAGCAAGTAAATATCTTATCAACATCGAGGATTAGAAACTCTCGCTTGGGATTAGAGAGTGGGTGTTGAGTTATCAGATTTTAGCTTTTTATAGAGGATAGGAATCAGTATTCAGGTGATGACCTCAAAGATTAAGAGTAAGATGCCATGGTGGGGTCTTATTCCTATCTCAAAAGGTGTGAGTAGAGAATTGGATGTCATGGAGGGGATCTTATACCAATCTCAAAAGGTTGAGAATAGGATGCGATGTTCCATAGAGGGAATCTTACTCCCATATCAAAGATATAGGTACAGAGATTGATGCCAAAGAGGGGGCCTTACACCAATCTCAAAGATATAGGTATAGAATTGGATGACATGGATGGGGCCTTACACCTATCTCGAAGATATATACACCTATCTCAAAGATATAGGTAGAGAATTCGATGTTGTGGAGGAGGCCTTATACCAATCTCAAAGATATAGGTAGAGAATTCGATGCCATGGAGGGGGTCTTATACCTATCTCAAAGATATAGGTAGAGAATTGGAAGCCATGGAGGGGTTCTTACACCTATCTCAAAGATATAGGTAGAGAATTGGATGCCATGGAGGGGGCCTTATACCAATCTCGAAGATATAGGTAGATAATTGGATGACATGGAGGGTATCTTACACCTATCACCAGGATATAGGTAGACAATTGGATGCCATGGAGGGGGCCTTACAAGTGTCTCGAATGTATAGGTAGAGAATTGGATGCCATGGAGGGGGCCTTACATCTATCTCAAAGATATAGGTAGAGAAATGGATTTCATGGAGGGGGTCTTACACCTATCTCAAAGATATAGGTAGAGAATTGGATGTCATGAAGGAGGCCTTACACCAATCTTGAAGATATAGGTAGAGAACTGGATGCCCTAGAGGGGGTCTTTACACCTATCTCAAAGATATAGGTAGAGAATTAAATGTCATGGAGGGGGCCTTATACCAATCTCAATGATATAGGTAGAGAATTGGATGCCATGTTGGGGGCCTTATACCAATCTCAAAAGGTTGTTAAAAGAAAAATAGTGTTTCGATATTGGCCTCAAGGGCAAGAATATAGTGCAAAAAGTTTATGGTGTTGAATTCATAAATGCATGTCATGCAAAAACTTTGACATTGGGGAGGAAGATGTGTAAAATTTTGTGCAAAATGTGGAATTCCACAAGGATATGAAGAGAATTAGTGCAAACAAGGATAGTCGTGCTACGCTAGAAAAGAGTAAGAGACCTCAAAATCGAGACAATCAACTCAACATATTTATTTTTTTTTCTTGTTGTTTTTATCACATTTTATTATCAAAATACATTTTCAAAATATAATTTTAGCTGGTTGATGATTTTTTCAAAAGAGGGTTTTTTTTATATTATTGAATTTTATTATCATAAAAAAAATTTGGTTATTTTGTTCTTTATTCATTGTAGTCTGAACCAAAGTATGGCACTGTGGCTTTTATCCATCGCATAAAAAGAGCAATTGAACAAATAGACGATATCTTGAAAGAGATTTCATTAATCTGCTCCAATGAGTGTTACAGATTGAGTGCAGGCCAAAGCCTAAAAAAGTACAATTATGCTAACTGCATCAAAGTTCATCCAAAAATATTCTATGCTGAGTACATATCATAGATTTAGCATGTCTAATATATATCTTATCTGCTGTGACGAGATGTAGTAAAAAGGAATCCTCTGAGTGCCTGTCTCTGGCGGTGCAAACTCTTGATCGAGCAGACCTACTAAGTCTGCTCCAGGACAAGAGTTGCTTTGCATGTGCTTAGAGGTGAAACCCTCACATAGCTTGTAAGGCAGTAGTTCTTCCAGGTCTGGGTCCAGTCGGAATCCATACGGAATTTTTTGTCATCCATCCTCCAGAAGGACACGGACACCCTACGGTGTTTCACCCTTAGAATGCAGTGCTTGGTGACTTCTGCTCCATTTTCTTTAAGAACCAGCATTGAACCCACTATTGAACCCACTAGTACCAGAATCTCTACAGCTCCTTTGAACTCACCGAGCCAATGATATCAATTTCTTTGCCAAACAAAATGTTGTTCTAGCTCATGAAAGAGACTGTGAAGAAAGGTCTCACAAAATTATGATGGTCAATGTGGGGGGTATGTAGTCGCCTTCATTATATATGTTGATAATACAGCTATTGGGAATATAGTCAGCTGGCAGTTTGCTCCATCAATCATCCACTTTATCATGGGGGTAGAAGATCCACCTAATCATGTCTCAAAATCGTATGAGGATTTCCTTGTCTATCGTTAGTGAAGTTGTAACAGTAGCCACATTGTATGGTGATCCTGCCCTTCCATGCATCCATTTTTTTGGATCGGAATAGGTTCTTTCCATCAGGAGGCCTGCTCAACCTCTGCCTCTCAGATCAAAGATGCAGTGAAGAATACTTCCTTCATTACTTTCAGAGAAGACCCTGGTATATAGCTCTAAGCATTCTAGTATATTAGTGAACCTTCCTTGAACTTCTTCATATAAGTCAAAATCCCTATTGTTTACTTTACTCATTTTATATTATTCTGTCAAAATGATGATCGGCGGCTATCGAGGATGTTCTTTTATTTCAACATTGACGGGAATCTAGGATGGTGCTTTCTCTGCCTGCAGCGGAATGTATGACTCTGCGTTCAATGGAATATATGACTCTGTACCCAATGGGACATATAGTTCTGCATTCATCGAGTAATCTATGGTATGAAATTCATCATCAGAGGATATGTACTCCTCTAAAGTACTGTAGCGCTTAAGGTGGAGGACATTGCATTTCGGGCACTCCATAAATGCTCCTGTAGCTGACGTACGTGCAGGTATCTCGGCATTGCATGTCAGGTAACCCGTACAAGGAACATTTGAAACTGGTGGTATCTTTGGCTTTGCAACAAATCTGGACTCACCATCTGTAGCAGGCAAACTGGAAGAGGTCTCTCTCAGGCCTGGATGATATATGTTCTCCTCAGGAATAGGGTGAGCAAATTTTCTGCCTCATTCTGGTGTCTTCTCTCTTTGCGTAAGAAATCTTTATGCTTTCAGCAGTTAGCATTCCTACGCTAAGTTCTCCGTAGTGGTGCATCTGACAGTCTTTCATCATTGGTAATGACTAGGCCCCCAGTTGGTGTAGCTATCATAGACGGTAGGCGACTTGTCCTCTCAATCGGGTCTTGTTGTACTATCAATTTTTTCTCCTTCAGTGAGGAACTGTTTCTGGTGCCCAACCATAGTAGCGATGGTAGCCCTTCTTTTTCCTGACGGCTAACCACGTCCATTAGAGGACCCTCATAGTCCATGTCGACTTGACTGAAGTCCATGTGAAAGTCTATGGTGCCGCCCTGCGGCACCCTTTCCTCATTGAGTGTGAGGTTCCAGCCATCTTTAAAAGCAAAGATTAGCCTCTCGCCTGACATTTCTTTGCAGATGATAGGAAAAATATCAGTGAGCTGAAACCTAGCAAGAAAAAGAACAAAACTAAGTGTTTATTAAAGAAAATTTTAGTTTATGTTGGTGAGAACATTATTTATTTATGTATGTATTTTGTTCAATTTAGTAGAATATCAAATTTAAAGGTAGAAATTGAAATGTGTAATTTGAAAATTTTCATTATATTGAGGTTAATTTTATTACAAAATTTTTTGGGCCTGATCACAGATGTTTGGGCAAAGAGATAACCCCAGAACAATCAAAATTTCAAAATTTCCAATCAAGTGATATCTTATAATGTCAGGTTGTGTAGTATGTCTTCAGGTATCGTCTGTTGATTGGCAGCATGGGGCTTTCACCCCGCAAATAAAAATCTACTATTCGGTAGGCTCCTCCTGTGTAGACCTTTTCTGCGACAAATGGTCCCTCCCAAATTGGCTCGAATTTTCCACCTATCTTCCGGCGTGCAAGAAAGGGTCCTTTGAGCACGAGGACAAGGTCACCATCTTTGAATGTCTTTAAGCGGACCAATTTGTCATAAGCTAGTACCATCTTTGCTTGGTAAAGCAAAAGATATTATTGTGCTTCTAGTCATTTTCCCTCAAGACTCTATAGTTCTTCAAGTATGAGTTTTGCACTTTCTTCTATTATAAATTGGTTGGTGATAACGACTCTATGAGACGGCGTCTGAACTTCTAACAGTAGTACAGCCTCGAACCCGTACACGAGCATGTAGGGTGTGCACTGAGTGGGAGTCCTAAACGTCATCCGGTCGGCCCACAAGGCTTCTAATAATTTATTGTGCCAATCTCTTTTATTTTCATCCAGTGTTTTCTTTAAAATTTCTACCAACGTCTACCAACGTCTTGTTGAAGGCCTCAGCCAGGCCATTTTCCTTAGGATAGTAAATTGTAGAATATCTCTATGTAGAATATCTCCAATCCATCCCACGCCGTTTGACAAAATTGTTGATTTTGGCACTCTTAAAGGTTGTCCCACTATAAAAAATTATTCTTCGTGGTACTCCAAAATGGTAGACAATTTGGCTTTTAAAGAATTGAAGGATGTGTTATGTCGTAACCTCTGGTAAAGGTACTGCCTCTGCCCATTTTGAGAAGTAATCTATAATGGTGAGGATGAAACTGTGTCCTCTAGAAGACGGAGGGTCTATCAGGCCTATTATGTATGTGCCCCAACACTCGAATGAGCATGAGGCGACAGTTGGGTGTAGCACATTCGGAGGTTGGTGTAAGACCACCCCATGCACTTGGCACTAGTGAGATCTTCTGTCTGTATTCATGCAATCAGACATCATTATCGGCCAATAATATCCGAGTCTCTTAATCTTTATTTTCATCTTCAGCCCTGACTGGTGAGTGCCACACAATCCGATATGTACTCCTTTAAAAATATTTTGTGCTTCAGCTCTACTCAAACATCGTAGCCACATTTAATTGAATGATCTTATGTAGAGGATGTCACACACTAGAGCGTAAGGCATAGCCCTTTTGTAATGTGATGTGCCTCAGACTTGTCCTCTGGCAACTTTCAAGTATGCAAATATTCTATTAATGGCTTGCGCAAATCTTCATTGTTATTAGCAACCACAACCATCATTTCTTTTTCTTTTTTAATCTTGTGTAGATTGTCAGGGTCAACTTGAGACAAAACTTGTCTTCCTTGTACTGTGATATCAATGGAATCCTCTGAGGGACATACTAACTCCTTAGCAAGTTTTGTTAGAGCGTCAGCATGGACATTATCTCCCCAAGGAATCCGGTAGAAAGTCATGTTGGGGATTTATTCCAGCAGCTTCATGGTGTACCGGTGGGACTCTGCTAGTCGTGGCTTTTAAATTATATATTGGTATTCTGCTAGTCTTGACTTTAAAATCTTATATTGTCTGGCGACTTCCTGAATGACAAGCTGAGAGTAGCCGTAGATGGAAATATCTGTTATATTTACTGAGAGCGACAACTCCAACCCGATAATTAGTGCTTCATATTCTGCTTTGTTTTTGGTACATTTTGGTACATGGCTCGGTACATGGCTCTGTCAGGTAGTATGAGAACCTCAGCATAATCAATTTCTACTTTGTATGGTATAACTATGCTACTCTTTTGTCTTTTCTTGCTGACAAAGCTCCATTAAAGTATATCTCCCAGTGTTGCACACTTGAGAATTCCATTGTAATACTTGTTTGTCTTGTAACTCATCATTAAGAAGGGACCCAGCTAGAAGTGGGGGTGCAGTGAGGAAATCTGCTAAAATCTGTCCCTTGATAGAACAGAGGGGAACAAAAGTTATATTAATTTGCAAGATAATCATCGACCATCTTGCAAAACATCCAGAGAGTGTTGGTCGGGCCATCAAATATTGCAATGGATTAACTTTAGAGATTAGGGTAATATTATGAGAAAGCATGTAATGTCTAAGCTTTTGGGTAGCGAAAATTAAAGCAAGATAATGCTTCTAAATAGGTGGATACCTTATCTCCGTCGGTACTAAGCGGCAACTCAAGCAGTAGAGTGTGTTTTCTTTACCATCATCATTGAATTAGGCTAAGAGGGCTCCAAGAGAGTCATTTAAGGCCGCAATATAAAGTATCAAAGGTTTCCCTGTGATAGGGGCTGTCAAAATAGGAGGTGTCATTAAATATTGCTTAACGTCTTGAAAGTCCTGCTGGCATTTCTCTTCCCAAATGAATTTGACGTCCTTTTTAATTAATTCCGAGAAGTGGTGACACCTACCTGAGAGATTAAAAATAAAGCATCTCACATATGCCAACTTTCCTTAGAAGGAACGTAGTTTGTTTAAGGTTTTAGGTGGAGGCATTTCCAAGATAGCGTTAATCTTATCTGGGTCAATATCGATTCCCCATTGACGGACAATGAATCCTAGAAACTTCCTAGAGGTAACTCCAAAGGCGAACTTTAATGGATTCATTTTAAGGTCATATCGTCGTAACTGTTCCAACACAATCCTTAAATCGTACAAATGGTCATGACCAAATCATCCACGTAGCATTCCACTTTTTGTGAATGAGATCATCATAAATCTTTGTTATTGCACGTTGATATGTCGCTCCAGCGTTCTTCAACCAAAATGGCATCACTGTGTAGCAGAAAATACCGATAAGTGTTTACCGATAAGTGTTTTGAAGGCTTTTTGAAGGCTGTAAGTGTTTTATCATCGGGAGACATCTTGATTTGGTTTTACCCCGATGGTCCAACCATGAAGGAGAAAATCTCATGTGTTGAAGCGATGTCCACCATCATTTCTGGTATCGGTAACAAGAATTTGTCTTTTGGGCATGCCTTATTTAAATCTCTGAAGTCGACACAAATACGATTTTGTCCATTTTTCTTCTTAACTAGCACAAGGTTAGCTAACCATGTGGGGTATTGCTCTTCTTTTACAAAGTTAGCGTCTATTAACTTCTTCACTTCAGCTATTTCTGGGAGCTTGTTTTAGTGGGGTCATATCTTTGTCCACCCCGAGTTTATGAACTGCAAGCTCTGCTGACAGTCCTGACATTTTATCCTAACTCCATGCGAAGCAATTTTTAAACTCTTTTAACAGTTTGATCAATTCAAAAGATTCTTCATCATTGAGTAGAGAACTTATAAATGTAGGTCGGGGTCATTCTTCAAGGTTAATTTCCTTCAATTCATCAATAGTTGATTTAATTTCCTCCTCAAATTCTAGTGGAGCATCTTCTATCAGTTGATCAGTAGATTCATCCTCCATATCAAGGCAATCCTCTCCTGATTCACTAGTAAGAACCATGCAAAACTCTGAATCATTGACTAGTCCTACTGTACCAAATTTGAGGCCCTCTTTCGAGTTGGGAGTTTGACTATTAATTTGTTATAACTTTTTAAAAAGTTGTAATTTATCTTTTGGTATTTGTTTTGGAAAATGTCCATGTTGAATTAATTTTTGTACGCAAGGAGAAAAGTAACCAAAAGGATAACCAAAAAGAAATTCCATTAAAAGAAATTCCATTAATTCATTACGATCATCATCCAAATTTGCATTATTTTTAAGATTAGTAGAGATAGAAACACGATAAAACCTGATCGGATTTGAACCAGTGCTACGGACTTCCTTGACCTCTAAACTCTCGACCTTTTGTGGGAGAATTAGAGTATTCACATACTGGTTTTTCCGATCATACATCGTCTCATATCTTTTCTGATTTATATCTTCTAAGGATATCTCATGCTGAGGTCTTCTATTTTGTCATGATTATTTTATCTTCAGAACTATCTTCATTACTAATGTTGATGGTTGGCCTAGTCCGTTCAACAAATAAATTGGTTCTTCCTCGTCCACGTCCCTGGCCTCGACCTCGGGTGCGCGAACTAAAAGAACCCCCACCAACTTGTTGCAAGAGAGTGGTGAAAAATTGATGAAGTAGAGTTGAATGAATTCCTCTTTGTGATTTTTCTGAATCTTCACTTTTGTTTGTCATAATTTTATGAGAGAAGACAGTTTTCTTTGGAGGTGCGTAGTAGGCGGGATCTTCATGAATACCAACTTCATGCACTGAAAACAGTTGTAGATCTCTCTCGATGCAATGTTCTTGTCCCTCTTTGTAGTACTTGATGCACTGATGTAAAGATGATGTAACCATGTTGTGTTCGTGGATCCATGATCGGTCAAGTAGAGCGTTGAAAGAGGTCTCGGCGATGATGATATGAAACTTAACGGTTCTCACTAGTTCTCCAACCTTCGTAAGTAATGTAATCAATCCAAGGGCTTTATCTCTCTTTTGGTTGAATCCTCTTAACATCATTTTATCAGCAGTAAGCTCTTGGGCTTCAATGTGTAAATAGGTCAATGTCCATAGACTCATCAAGTTGAGTGATGCTCCAGGATCTACAAAAGCTCTAGAGAACACAAATCTACCAATGTTAACGAAGATGTAGAGTGGACGATTTTGGTCGACAGTACCAAGCAGCAAATTTTCATCTGTAAAGGTTACCCCAGACAATTCATTCAAAGAGAAAACTTTATCTGAGGATGTGCTAGCCAACTGGGCTAAACAAATCCTTGGGTCAAGCAAAGCTGTAACCAGAGACTCTCTCATCTCCTTTTACAGGATCAGAACATCATAGATGCTTAATCTGGCCTGTAACTTGCTAAGATGAGCTAGCACAATGTAATCTACTTTGTATGTTCCTCCAATTTTCTCTTGAATATGTGTTTCTTTCACTGATGGAGGTGGAGGTAGCACTTCTTGAGTGACTATTTGTTTTCCTTTATCTGCCGAAGCTGTTCTCGGGGGTAATACTCTCCCACTCCTTAAGTTCACTTCTGTAATTTCTTCTTCTTGATATGTCATTGTCAAATCTTTTGGTGTTTCTTCTTTGTCGGAGAGATCTAAGCTGATCACAAGCGTTGCACCATGACACTCGAGGGCTGGCTCCTCACTCTTAGTGCTGTCGTAAGAGGTATTGTCGATGTCCTCTTTGGTCTTGTTAATGAGTTCATTGGAGTCAAGCGCAATTTAAGGATCATTTCGGGAATTAAGATCAAAGTTAGATTTGTCATAAATGATTACGTTATAACCACAAATAGTTAAAATTTAGATGAAATCATAATTATTTTAGTCATAAGATGCCGAAGGGGTAAAAAGATAATCATACAAAGTCAGGGGTTCGGGGATTTTCTTCCCGGAATTAGAGACAACCAAACTAGTAGAGGCATCTCCTATCCTACCCCTCATGCTATCAGTCTTTGTGGTGATGTTCTTCTACATCTTTGTCTTTAATGATGACGGATCTCCTATGAAAATCTTCATTTCGAGCTTGGCAGGCTGAAGACTCTGAACGGAGGCTTTCTTTAAATCGCTCTTAATCTAGTTCAGTGTTTTGTTGGATGATTTGTTCCAGACTATACTCCATCCATCTCTTACAGTATATGGGGCAATCAGAAAGATTGGCTCAGCCAAAATCATATTTATGGAACATTTTTCATGTTCTTTTAAATAATCTTTCGGGATCGTTATATTCCCTTCTTTAAGGTTTCTCTCGAGCCAGAGCCACTCTCGAGCCAATCCTTGAAGACGAAACAATCTTCTATTGTGTGCCCTAGTAATCTGTGATACGAACAATAATTTGGTTAATCTTTCTTATCGACCTCTTTGGGTTTGTTTGGATCTGGTAATCTTCATTCAGGACTTCTTCATTAGACTTCTGAATATTTTTGGTACGGCTTCGTCTTTGAAGGAATATACCACTTTCCTACGTTCTGCAATGGTCATTTTTATATTCTCTGGTCAGTATGATCCTCCCTGAGATGGTTGTTGGCTAGACTGGCCATACAGTTGTGTTTCTCGTTGAGTATACTGTGATGATGATTGCCGAGGATTTTCTCCATTTATCTTCATTGGTTGTTTTCCTTTATCGATAGTTGTCACTATTCTAGACTTCTTTTCAAATATTCATGTTACCTTGGATTTCTTATGAGAATCCATATGCTTAATTTCTTCTTGGAGACTACTGACTTTACTGACCAGCTTCTCGAATGATTTAATGGTGAGTCCCTTAAGCATGAAAACTATTGGCCCATGGATGCTTTTGAGTAAGATCTCAATGCATGATGTTCCTGTAGCCGAGGTTCACATTTAATGCTAAGGTTTCTTCACCTTAAGATGTAATCCATTAAAGTCTCGTTGGGCTTTTACTTTTTCATCATGAGATCTCCAGTAGACACATGATGTTGCGCTCCGATAAATCTTTTCACAAATAATTTTTCCAGTTCGGCAAATGTTTTAACTGATCCGTTGGGCTAATCAACATACCAATCGAAAGCAATCTCTGACAGGTTGCTGACAAACTGTTGGAAGAGTAAGGCTTTGTTACCTCTTGTGTTGCCACAACTGGCTCAAAAATGTGCTATGTACTGTCTGGGATTTCCAGTCCGGGATTTCTGGGATTTCCAGTCCCATCAAATATCTTAATGTTTGGGGACACAAAACCTTTAAGGAAGTGTACGGCATCGAATTCTTCCAGGTAAGGTCTACATTTTAAAAACAATGCACCACCCATAGATTGGGTTAAGGCCTCCAAAACTTGCTCGACCATTTGCTTAAGTTCCTTCACCGGTATGGCGCTTAATGGAGAATCCTTCTTTGGTTGCTCATCCCTGTTTGCTGAAGCAACTTCCCTTATTTCATCTGTGATATGTATAATCTCTAGTTGGTTGACCTCTGGAGAGGCTAACAATGGTACTTGAGATTGTCCTTGAATTATGGCCATGGAGGTTATGGTTGTAGCTATCTCTTCTATACTTTTCTCCAGTTGGCTGACTTGCTCATCCCTTAGGAGGATAGCCCTACACAACTCATCTATGATGTTCTCTTCGATGAGAGGTTGAGCCTCGCGCACAGATACGTACAGCTGTAGCGGCTCTGGTTTCAATGACATGAACATCCATGAAATCTTCTTGAAGGTAATCGTTGAAGTCAAAATCTTCATCATCGTCCATGGAAACTCCATGTTCCCGAGCCAACTCGGAAATCTCGACCCAGAGCTTTTCAACCTTTACCTTGATTATTGATTCTTGGACTGTCTTAAAATCCAGAGGACCCTGTTGGACTTCCTCCACCTTTTCTTCCATCTCGCTGGCAATTGTTACAACGATATCAGATATTTTGGACCCTGAATTCATTCCATGATCTCGCTTTGTGGTCTTACTGGACTGTATCGCTTTGTGGGCTTACTGGACTGTATTGGTAAAACAACCTTGGGTATCCATGCCTTTTTCTTTGACAATGATGGGTTGAGACGGAGTGTCTCGGTTGGAACATCGGTATGTTGAAGAGAAGTATGCTCCCCATGGTGTAGACCAGATACGGTGTTGGGTAACTTCTTCATCTTTTCCCTTGAGAATTTAAGAACATCCTTGTAGTGGGTGATCGTTAAAATTCTTGGACCCATACGTGACTTAACTGGTCGACGACCTGTGGTCCTAGTAATGATAAAATCTTTGGTGACAATAGCGGTATCAACTCTGCTTCCTAAACGAAACCAGACAGGAATGCAAGCAGGTAAAGTTTCAGTTGACTTCTGGGAGCGTCTGGCAGATCTGACGTCCTTTAAGATTCCATTGTTCATGCGAGGGAATACTGCACGTCCCACTTGTTTGAGTAACTCACCAATTGAACAACCTTCCTTAACAGCTAGCCTCTGAAAAATTGAACTAACTCGGGTGATCAGAGCAGGCTTCTTCCTCTCCACACTATTTTCATGAAGTGATGGTAAAGTATAGGTGATCTTCTGGATACTCTCGTACCCATTGGTATCCATTAAAGGGTGGAATCTACTTTCTCGCAGAAGTGGATAAACCTTTGGTATTCCTGACTCGTTCTGGTGAGGATCTTCATCAACAGTAGGTACCTTTTTAGGAATCTAGCCTTTAGTAGCCCTCTGAACCTTCCTATTATGATTTCTCCTTTGGGTTTAAGTTAACGGGGTAGTTCTTGAACTTGATCTGATTTCATACACTGATGGCGGGACAACCAACCCATCAGTCGGGTCTTCAAAGATCATAACTTCTCTTCCCTTAGCAGCAGCGGGAACAGTAGGCTTGGTAAGTGCTGTGATGGAAGTGGTATTGACTTTCTTATAAGAAGGAAAGTTCTGAAGGGAGTTCAAGTTAAATTGAGCAGACGACTCCTAGACTTTTGGACAGGGACTTTCATCACAACGAACGGAGTTTTCTTGAGGATGACTTCGAGATCTTCAAATCCAGCTCCAAACTTGATGGTGAGGACGACATTACAGGCGTTGAGACTCGTCGGTTGGTCACAGGAAAAGTTAGCGTTGGGCACGCCATTGCAGTAGCTTCAAAAGAGAAAGATCTGAGGTTAGCTATTTGGCCAAACTTCGTAATCTTAGTGTGAGCACTTAAAATTAACAGAGTTCGATCAGTAGATCGGGTATGTTTTTATTTAGTTTTGGGGGAATTTAAAATTTAAGTAAAAGTAGTTTAAAAGTAGAAAATTTTGATTAATATAAGGAAATTTTAAAGCGTGAGCAACATGACAAAATTTGATTTAATTTGCAAATCAGCACATCAAACTTGAAAAGGAGACGTGAAGTGTTTAGGACCCAGTGCGGGATGATACACCTATAATTTATAGTATTTTTAGATGTATTTTATACCTATTTTTGAGATATTGTGCTTTAATGGAAGTTATTTGTGTGTTTTTACTTCAGGTACAGGTAAAAAGGTGAAAATTTCTTAAAGGAGTGAAAAAGGATCAAATTTGGAGCAAATAGGTGAAAATTGGGCAAGACTGTTTTAGCGTGTAAGCGCCGGTTAAACAAAGAAGGCCTTGCCTAAGCACTAGAGGCCCCGCGCTTAAGCGGCAGTGGCAGTTATTAGATGAGTAAATTTGGTTTTTGTGAATTTTGAAAAGGTTTTTGAGGCGCCCATTGACTTAATAGGTGGTTACAACCACCATGGACAAAAATTATTGCGAAAGGAGGCATCTCTTGGAGAAATACATCTAACCAAGACATATTTTGAAGAGATACCAAGGCACCTTTTGGAGATTTATAAAAGAATGAAGATTCAGTCTTTGAAAGTGTGCTTGAAAAGAGAAAGTTATGAAAGTTCTTGAATTGGGGAGTTAGTTCAGAGAGATTTTCAGGTACCACATATTTATTTTATCCTTTTTATTTTAGTTTTTATATTGAGAGTGTTGTAAAAGAGAAGAGATTCAAAGGAACTTCAAGTGTTTTGTGGAGGACTTAAGATAAGTTTTTATCTTTTGTTTTAGACTAGTTTGGTCTTAATTGAGACTTGTTCTTGGTTTGACAATGATTTCTACTTTTAAACTAAAGTGTGGTTTTGTTTTCTCCATGGATT
>NW_018235000.1:27249-30104 GCF_001263595.1 Phalaenopsis equestris
AAAAATGATAAGTAATTAAGTGTTGGATGAAGGTTGTATGAAGTATTAAACTTTAAAGTTGTAATAAGTTGTGATAATTTATAACCTTGTACTTTATTTACTTCTTGATTTGGTCAATTAATATGTTAATATTTGCTATGAGAACATGTAAGATCCATGATGATATTGTCACAGTCAACTAATGGCAAGAATCACATGATATTGTATTGATTAGAATGTAATTCATATGGTTGTGTGCAACGCAAAAGCATACGGAAATATTCATTGAAGGGTGTAAAGTTAGAGGACTTTAAAGTGACAGGTTAAAGCCCTCAACTTGTTTTATTGTTTTAGTTTCTGATACAACATTCTCATCCATGAAATCAATATGTGATTCTAACTATTTATTGACTGAGACAATTCCATCTCGGATCTTACATGTTCTCACAACAGGGTATTAACATCTTAATTAGCCAAATCAAGAAGTACATGAAGTGCAAGGTTTCAAATCATCACAACTTTTTTCAATAATGAAGCCTAAACATAATTCCTATTACTTATTTCTGATTCATGATAAGAAGAAAGATGTTTTTCATCTTTAGTGCTTTTCTTCTGCAAATACTCTACTTATCTTTTTAAATTTTTATTGTTCTATCAAAATATTGAAAATACCAAAAATATTTAAATTTTCATTATTACAAGAATCATCTTTAGTTTAAATAATTATCTTTTTTTAAAATAGAAAGTTTCTAAAATTACATATTGCATAATCTCCCTATGGGTTCGATATTCAAGTCGTAATAAAAAAGTCCTATCTTACTTGATAACGATATGTATACTTGTGTAGTATCCCAATATATATAAATTAAAAATTAAATTCTTATTTTTCTTCAAGATCAATTTTTTTTTTTTGTCAAGTTTTTGGTTTTGTTGTGAAATAAGAAAATATAAGTTAAAAATATAATCAAAATTATTGTTAGAAACTGGTGCAAGATGCGCCAAAACCTAGGAAAGTGGATCATGTTTTTGGCGCCATTGTCGGGGAGAGATTGCTTTTAAAAGTAAATTTCTATTTTTAGAAAGTTTTATTTAAACTTTAAAAGTTATTGTATCTTATTTTGAGTGTTTCTATTTTTATTTTATTATATGTTAGTGTATGCGTAGTTCAGGTTCTGAAGGACTAGTGCCCTACGATTATGAATTAGAGAGAACTATTAGAAAATCAGAAAAACCAAAATATTTAAAAATCTTAAAAAATCTAAAAAAATAACAGAAATGGCAGACCAGAACGATCAAAATACTGAAATTCAACAAGAGTTTATACCTTTAAGAGATTATGCCAACCCTTTTCTAAATGAACTTCATTGTAGTATTCAAAAACCTACTGTAATGGCTAATTCATTTAAGCTTAAACCTGTTATTATCCAAATGGTATCAAATAATCAGTTTGGGGGATCACCAACTAAAGATCCAAATTTACATCTTGCCAATTTTTTAGAATTGTGTGCTACATTTAAATACGATGGGGTATCAGATGATGTCATAAGACTTAGGTTATTTCCTTTCTCACTGAGGGATAAAGCTAAGATGTGATTAAATTCATTAGCACCTAGATCTATCAGAACTTGGGGTGATTTAACACAAAAATTCCTTGCTAAATATTTTCCACCATAAAAAATTGCAAAGCTTAGAAATGATATTACATCTTTTAATTAGTTTGAAGGGGAATCTATTTATGCAGCATTCGAACGATTTAAAGAACTCTTAAGAAACAGTCCACTCCATGCTATACCAGATTTGTTAATAATTCAAACTTTAATAATGAATTAGCTGGATCTCTTAGATCAATTATTGATGCCGCTGCCGGTGGTTCATTGATGTCAAAACCATTTCATGACACTTATGCTTTAATTGAAGAAATGGTTACCAATAATTTTCAATGGCCTTTTGAGAGTGTGAATCCTAAGAAAGTAATGATGCATTTACTATTTTAGCAAATCAATTTGCTGCAACTTTAAGGAAGTTAGACCAAATTGGAATGAATTTTTCTCAACCCATTTTCATGATTGATGAGAATTCATTAGGCCAAATGGTAGATTCTCAAGCATCATTAAAAACTTTGAATGCCATAAATAACAAAAAGAATAACCCAAATTCAAATTATTATAACCCAAGTTAGAAGAACCATCCCAACTTTACCTAGAATAACAATTCAAGTAGTAATAATCAGCAATGGGGAAACAACCAAGGAAACTTATTGGGAAACTAGAACAACCAAGGCAATAATAATAATAGTAGATATACTTATCCTCCAGTTTTCAACAGTAATACACAATTTAAGGAGAAGAAGTTATCTATAGAAGAAGTGGTGTTACAAATGGGAAATCAATTACAAATTCAAGGAGCTACAATTAGAAATATTGAGAATCAACTTGGGCAAATTGCAAATTCATTAAATAATAGATCCCAAGGAACACTTCCTAGTAATACTGAATCAAATCCAAAAGACCAGAATAAAGAGCAAGTAAAAGTCGTTCAACATAGAAGTGGAAGAGAGATGGAAGGTAGGGTTAAAAAAGAAATTGAAGTAGAGAGAGAAGAGATTGAAGAATCAAAAGAGGACGCTCCAAAAGATTCTGAAAGACCGATTTCTCTTCTGAAAATTGATTTGAAAAAACCACAAGCTCCATTTCCTCAAAGACTTTGTCAGCAGAAGTTGGATAAACAATTTTCAAAATTTATGGAAATATTTAAGAATCTTATAATTAATTTTTCATTTACTGAAGCCTTAGAAAAAGTGTCAAGCTATGTAAAGTTTATGAAGGATATTTTCAACAAAAAAAAAGAAGTTTGAAGAAGTTTGAAGATAATGAGAC
>NW_018235000.1:30168-31911 GCF_001263595.1 Phalaenopsis equestris
GTAGCTTTACAATTCCATGTGCAATAGGAGAAAGATTTTATGAGAAAGCTTTATGTGATTTAGGTGGAAGCATTAACCTTATGCCATTATCGATATTTAAAAGATTGGGATTAGGAGAAATAACCCCTGCTACTGTAACTTTGCAGTTAGCAGATTGTTTGATAACATACCCTAAAGGAGTTATAGAAGATGTCCTGGTGAAAGTGGATCAATTTATCTTTCATATTGACTTCATTGTGCTAGATATGGATGAAGATAAAGAGATACCTATCATTTTCTGGAGACCGTTCCTACCCACAGAAAGATCAATGATAGATGTGCAAAAAGGGGAATTAATAATACGTGTCAATGATCAAACTGTTACTTTTAACATTTCAAAATCAATGAAATACCCTGAAAAAGGTAAAGATAATGAATATTATCGGATGGACGTTATAAGATATCTAAGTGAATGCCATTTTAGAACTACTTATGAAGAAAAATCTGAAGAGAAATATTTGAAACACGAGCAAGAAAAAGAATTAAATCAATGTGAAGATCTTTTCAAAGAAAATGCAAACTATGTTTGAGAAAGTTTAGAAATTTTGGACACGATCGACAAAGATAAATCATTTTGTCCATCTATTGAAAAACCTCTAGAACTTGAGTTGAAATTCATCAATTGAAAAACCTCCTGAGCTTGAGTTTAAGTTCATTTAAAAACATTTGAAGTATGCCTTTTTAGGTGATTCCTTAACATTATCTGTTATAATTTCTGCAAAATTAACTTTAGAAGAAGAAATGAGTTTGATGAAAACTTTGAAGAGTTACCAGAAAACCTTTGGATGAATAATTTTTGATATAAAAGGAATCAGTCCTTCAATTTTTATGCATATAATTCATATGGAAGAGAACTACAAACCCTGGGTTGATCCTCAAAGGAGATTAAATCCTGTTATGAATGAAGTTGTAAAGAAAGAAATTTTAAAGTGGTTAGATGCTGGAATTATTTACCCTATTTCAGATAGAGCATGGGTTAGTTTGATTCACTATGTTCCTAAGAAAAGAGGAGTGATTGCAACTATGAATGAACATAATGAGTTAATACCAATAAGATAAGTCACTTGATGGTGATTATACAAGATACACCTAAAAAAGGTTCAATTTTTCATATTATCTTAATGCCTATATTTGGTGATTTTCAATGATATTTCACTTTAAATTAAGGAATTTTGTATGTTTCTAGCTCTAGGGACAAGAAATGGAGTTTTGGAATCAAGAGAAAATAACTTTTACCAATCCTTATGGTACTTTTTCTTTTAGAAAAATGCCCTTTGGTTTATGTAATGCCCCTGCGACATTTCAAAGATGTATGATGGCAAATTTTTTTTTATTTAACAGAAAAGGTATTGAAGCATTCATGGATGACTTTTCAGTGTTTGGAACTTCATTTGACTTGTGTTTAGAACATTTATCCAAAGTTCTTAGGCACTGTGAAGAAACAATTCTAGTCTTTAATTGGGAAAAATGTCAATTTATGGTAGAATGAGGAATTGTATTAGGTCATGAAATATTAGAAAATGGTATGAAAGTAGATCCTGCTAAAATTCAAGTGATCGCTAATTAACCTTATCCAACAAATGTAAGGGAAATTATGAGTTTTTTAAGACATGTTGGATTCTACTGATGATAGATTAAAGACTTTTCAAAGATTGCTAAGCCTTTATGCCATTTACTGGAGAAAGCTGTAATATTCAGTTTTGC
>NW_018235000.1:32020-33422 GCF_001263595.1 Phalaenopsis equestris
ATGTGTGATGCTAGTGATTACGCTATTGGGGTTGTTTTAGGACAAATATATTATAAAATTTTCAAAGTTATTTCTCTTAATGAAAAAACTCTTAATGAAACTCAAATTAATTATACAACAACTGAAAAAGAGTTATTAGAAATAGTATTTGTTTTAATTTAGATCATATTTGATTGAAACTCATTGTGTAGTTCATACAGATCATTCTGCTATTAAGTATTTAATGAAAAAGAAGGATGCTAAATCTAGACTTATAAGATGGATTCTTCTTTTGCAAGAATTTGATTTTAAAATAGTAGATCCGAAGGGGATTGAAAATCAAATTGCTGATCATTTGTCCAGACTTGAATTAGAAAAACCACTCTATTTTGAAAAAGTATTTAATGAACATTTTCCAAAAGAAAAATTATTCACCATTAATGAGTGGCGTGTTCCGTGGTATGTCGATATTGTAAACCTTATTGTTAATGATATTATACCCTATGGAATGGCATAACAACAGAAGAGGAATTTATTTTTGAACCTAAGACTTGCTTTTGGGATGACCCATTTTTATATAAACAAGGAAAGGATCTGATTATTTGAAGATGTGTGCCATTAGAAGAAACGCCATTAGAAGAAACTTAAAACTTATGAGATTATCCAAAAATGTCATAATTCTGATTTGGGGGACATTTAGGTTTTGATAAAATAGCATACAAAATTTTACAATCTCGATTCTATTGGCCTACAATCTTTAGATATGTTAATGCTTATTGTTAATTAGAGAAGTTAACACATATATCAAAACTTGTGATCAATGTCAATGAGTAGGTAATATTTCTAGATGGAATGAGATGCCCTTTAATTATGTCATAGAATTTGAAATATTTGATGTTTGAAGATTAGATTTTATGGGACCATTTATACCAACTTTCAGAAATTTATATATTATGTTAGCAGTGGACAATGTATCAAAATGGATAGAAACTGTTGCTTTACCTCGATGTGATGCTCAAAGTGTTGCAAAATTTTGAAAACAAACATATTTTGTAGATTTGGGATGCCGAGAGTTATCATTACTGATGGGGGAAGTCATTTCAGAAATGCTGTAATGGAAAATTTATTAAAGAAATATCATATAAATAATAAGATTGCTACTGCTTATCATTCTCATAAAAGTGGTTTGGCTGAATTATACAATCGAGAAATTAAAAGAATTATGAAAAAATCTGTGAATCCAACAAAAATGGATTGGTCAGTCAAACTTGACTATGCTTTGTGGGCTTACAGGACTGCATACATAACTCCTATAGAAATGTCCCCATATATGTTAATATTTGGGAAAGCTCATCACTTACCAGTTGAACTTGAGTATAAAGCATATTGGGCGATTAAAGAGTTCAATTATAATTTGAAAGAT
>NW_018235000.1:33724-35057 GCF_001263595.1 Phalaenopsis equestris
TGAGAGTTAATGTAAAGTTAATGGACATAGACAGAAACCTTAATTTATAGGGGATCAGCATATGTTTAATAATGGTATGATGTTGGGTCAACCAGAATAAGCATTGGTTACGTCGGACTGACGAGGTAAAACTAATGGCTTTGTGGGAGGGAACCCATAATTATCATAGCATTTTTTTTATTTTTGCTTTATGTTTGATTAAGAAAATTGGGGTAGTATTTTTGAGACTATTATGTGTTAGTACTGATTTTAAGATTTTATTTAATGATTTAGACATGTTAGAAAAAAAATTTGGACGTTAAGTTGACTAGTGCAAAAATGTGTGCTGGCGCTTAAGCGCTACAGTTTTAATACATGTGCAAAATTCAGAATCTAGAAGGGGAAACCACCAATTATTTTGTAAAAACATGCCAAAGCAGTTTTTAAACATGTCTGGGAGTTATTGCAAGGATTTAGGCCTATATATAGATGGGTTTTGTGAAGGAACTTCACCCCAAATCATTTCTAGCCCTAAAGTCTAAGAGAGAGAGAGATTTTGAGATGATGTCTTCATGGGAGATGGCTTTGAAGAAGCTTTGAAGAAGAAGGAAAGAAGGAAGAAACCATGAGGAAGAAATTCATTATTTAAAATGCACAAAAGATGTATAACGGTTTCTTAGCCTTTAGTGTTGAAGGGATATCAGAGAAGATCAACAAAATTGAAAATACCATGTCTTTACTGGAGACTAAGGTATTGGAGATTCATGCACAACTTGAGCATATCTTGAGCATATTGGATGTGTAATTTAGCCACACTAGTTATATAGAGGAAGCGGATAAAGAGATGTTTCTTAAGCAAAAATGGATTGAAGAAGATTGTATATGGATTGAATGGATTGAAGAAGATTGTATCAGAGCAGGTCCCCACCGTCCGTTTTATCAACTTTATATTCATATTGCCCCAGGAGAGACTAATGAAAGACCTGAGTTTGTCCCATCAAATGAAGAGTGGAATTAAGTTCTATGTTTGAGTATATTTGTTTGGGTTCATTGTGTTTACATGTTAGTGTTTGTTTTTAGTGTTTATGACTTTTTATGACTTTAATTGTGAAATGTTTGTTAAGTATTTGAATTTAGGAAAATTTTCTCAACCAAGACTATTTGGAGTGAGAATTAAGTGTTAATTGTATTTGTACTCATTTGTGAATTAATATAAGTTTGTTTATGTGAAAATTTATGTTATTTTTAGCCTCGAATTGAAATAGTTATTATGCAGAATTTTGAGAGAGAGGGGAGTTATAGGAAGTTGAAAATAGTCATTTAAGTGCTATGAGACCATTTAGGGGTGGTTTAC
>NW_018235000.1:35118-47633 GCF_001263595.1 Phalaenopsis equestris
TAGCGCCTAAGGTCCTCATTTTCACGCTTAAGCTAAATGTAACCTGAGAGGCGGGCGCCTAAGCGCCACTTATCCATGCTTAAGCGTCGGTTCATGAAAAACGGTTTGCAAACAGTTAAAAGTGAAATTTTAGTCCGAAAATCACCATTTTTAACTCCACCGTCACCTTCAAACTCTCGAGTTCACACCACGGTCACCATCAACCTCTCAAGTTCGTGATTTTTGTAGGCTAGTGCACATTTAAAGTGAAGATTTCTAGGTGGAATCAAGTGAAATTTGCTATATCCAAGCTCCTTGAGGTAAGAGCTTTACTTCTATGCAAAATTTTGGATTTTTACCATGTATTTTGAGCACATTTGGAAAAATTCAAAAATACACTATTCATGGTGAAAAATGAGGAAAAATATATGAAAAGTGCATGGGAGGTTTAGTTTGTGCTTTTGGAAGTTTATTTTACTACTTTAGACTTGATTTTTGAAGATATTTCCAGAATTTATAAAATTTTTAGAATGACACGAAGAATGAAGAGGAGCAAAGGAAAGAGCCCTTTCGATTTGAGTAAATTTGTTAGTTTGAAGGCTCAAGGTCGGTACAGTGATGCGTTTTAATCACAAAAACTTATTCAAGAGTGGTGTTTTAAGAATCAAGGTGGAGAAGTGGAAGATCTGATTGTTCACCGATAATGGGAACAATTCTTTTGTTTTTCCATTTGTTGTCGTTATTTCTTTTGTTAGGGAGTTCTATGCTAACCTCCCTGAGACTGAAGATGATAGAGTTATGGTTCAAGGAAAGTTGGTACCTTTTTTCACCATAGGTAATCAACTTGTTCTATCATCTACCACCTGATACCTTATGTTTTTATGCAAATTATAGTCTGACTGAAGCGGAGTTAGATGAGATTATTTCTTACTTGATTGTTGGAAGAGGACTCTAGAAGATCACTAATGAGAGGAGAGTCAACTTCCCAACTTCAAAGTTATGTGCACCTTCAAAGGCCTGACACTATTTTATTTCTTCTTATCTGCTGCCAACAAATCATTTCAGTGAAGTTACAAGAGATAGAGCGACGTTAAACTATTGTATCCAGGAAGGCAAGCTCATCAACATTGGAGCTTTGATCTATAAGACTATCCTATTAGACTATACTATCATCAATTCTGCCACAACTGTTACTACTACAGGTCTGAGATTCACTTCCTTGATCTTTTCTTTGTGTGATGAAGCTGAAGTTAAATATGATAGCTTGGAAGAAGTATTGTTACCTCCAAAGCCCATCACTAAGGTTAATGTGAAGACTTATTCTGAGCATTCTATTTTTAGCTAGAGAGGAGGATTTTCTAGGAGTTATGGAATGGAGACGTCTGCTGCTTCTACCTCTGCTGCTTCTACATCTAGACCATCTACCTCACGTAGTTCTACATCTAGAGGTTAGTCTACTAAGACCCAAGATCAATTATTGTAGAGGATGATAGATAATATTAATTTTACCAGATAATATTAATTTTAGATAATATTAATTTTACCGCTGATAGGGTAAAAAATTTAGAGCGTTTTGCAGATCATAATGATAAATATAATAGGAGAAAGAGTAATTATGAGGAGAAATTCCACTCATCTCTAGAGAGCCTAATTAGAGGTGACCCAGGAGTGCAATTTCCTCCATATCCTGTATACACTGATTATGAATCTAAAAATGTCTGGAATAGCGGAGATTCTAGAGATGATGAGGAGGAGTGATTTATTTCTATGTTTGTAATATGTGTTAGACTATGTATTTAGGACTTGTGATTTGTGTTGTGTTATTTCTTTTTATGTTAAGGACTATGTGGTCTGGCACTACTACATTTACATCTGTGTGTTGATTCAGACTATGTATTATGTTTTAGACTTTGATGTTTTATTGTTGTTATGATATTTGTATTAGTTAATATTTTATTTTTAAATTCTAGGATAGTAACTATTGTGAGTTTTGTGATTTAGTTAGTTTAGAACTTTACTTATATCTATCTTTTAAAAAGATTAAAAATCTTGCTAACATAAATCTTAAATTTAAATTTCAGAAACTCCTACCTTGTATATTTCTTTTCAGTAAATTTCTTGTATCATGTTTGTGTGTTTGTTTTTTTGTTGAGATTGTGAAGTCAAAGTTAGTGCGTTAGTTTTCTTTTATGTTTATACCCTCTTCTTAGAAGTCAATTGAATCTCTACATGTTGAATTGAAATGAAAACGTTTGAAAATTTGATCAAAATTAATTTTACTCCTGTTCCTATTTTTTCTACTTGTATCATTAGGGTTTAAAAATTCTTTTTAGCATGTTATTTTAAATTTTCATTTCTGCTTCTATATATCTGATGCTAAAATGTTTAATCTGTTAAACATTTAAGTTTGTGGAGGAAGAAAAATACTTTCAAAATTGAAATTTTATTTGTTCTCAAATGTGCTACAAGTGAATTTGATTTGAAAAGAAAAAAAATGATTATGTATATGAAGTTATATTAGGGAAGTAAAATTTTTTTATAGAAATGAGTAAGAGAATTTAGTTAAAATTTTTATTAATGAAGAAAAAGTTAAAGTTAAAAGTTTTTTAGTGTAGAAAATGTTTAATATAGTGTAACTATCTTTAGTAAGAAAAATTGTATTTTTGAAAAATTTAGATAATTTAGACTATTATTTTTAATACTTAAAGTTCTCTTATTAAAATAATTTTCAAAACTATTATTATATTTATAAGTAAAAGACTTATATCAAGACTTCTCTTTAGGAAAAGAGAAGTGGAATTCAAAATTATTAAAGACTTATCCAGATATAGTAATCCTTCCTTGAAAAAGAAAATAAAAAGAAAATAAAAAAAAAGAGAGAAAAAAAAAAGAGGAGAAAAAGAGAAAAAGTTAGGGAGGAGAAGCTTGAGGATTAGTGCCCAATTAAAATTAGATTCCACATTTGATCTTTTGAGGATTAGTGCCCAATTAAAATTATAACTCTTAAGCTTAGGGATATAATATAGTAAGTAAAATTATTTAAAATAAAAATTTTTAAGTAGAGAAAATATAAGGACTAAATTCTAAATTTGGAAAATCTACAATATTTCTGAATTAGATAGCAACTCATATTTTCGTCTTTCTTAACATTAAGAATTTATAAACTTTAAGTAGGTCTCAATTACTGAATTTTTTTTCTAAATTAGACTACTATATTTCTAAATCTAAATTTTAATAACTCCTAAAAAACTCATATACATATCACTCATATACATATCATACTTATCATACTTATTTAGTTTTTAAAGATTGAAGTGTCACTTGAGGACAATAAACATTTTAAGTTAAGGGAATTTTTATACACCTAAAATATATAGTATTTTTAGACGCAATTTTATACCTATTTTTGAGATATTGCGCTTTAATGGAAGATATTTGTGTGTTTTTCTTTTAGGTACAAGTAAAAAGGTGAAAAATGCTTAAAGGAGTGAAAAAGGATAAAATTTGGAGCAAATAGGTGAAAATTGGGCAAGAGTGTTTTGGCACCTAAGCGTCAGATCCGACGCTTACAAAGAAGGCCGCGGCTAAGCGCCAGGGGCCCCGCGCTTAAGCGCCAGTGGCAGATATTAGATGAGTAAATTTAGTTTTTGCAAATTTTAAAGAGGTTTTTGACGCACCCATTGGCTTAGTAGGTGGTTACAACCACCATGGACAAAAATTATTCTGAAAGGAGGCATCTCTTGGAGAAATACATCGAATCAAGACATATTTTGAAGAGATACCAAGGCACCTTTTGAAGATTTATAAAAGAATGAAGATTGAGTCTTTGAAAGTGTGCTTGAAAAGAGAAAGTTATGAAAGTTCTTGAATTGGGGAGTTAGTTCAAAGAGATTTTCAGGCACCACATATTTATTTTATCCTTTTTATTTTAGTTTTTATATGAAGAGTATTGTAAAAGAGAAGTGATTCAAAGGAACTTCAAGAGTTTGGTGGAGGACTTGAGATAAGTTTTTATCTTTTGTTTTAGACTACTTTTTGTTTTAATTGAGACTTGTTGTTGGTTTGAAAATAATTTCTACTTTTAAACTAAAGTGTGGCTTTATTTTCTCCATGGATTCTGAGTAGTTTTCTTTTTCTTTTTTCTTAAAAAGATATGTAATTAAGTGTTGGATGGAAGTAGTGGAGAGTATTGGTCTTTAATGTTGGAAGTTGTGATGATTTAAATCCATGCACTTCATTTACTTCTTAATTTGGCCAATCCAGATGTTAAAATTAGTTGTTAGAACATGTAAGAACCGAACTGGTATTGTCTCAGTCAACATTTGGAAAGAATCACATGAGGTTGTATGAATGAAAATGTAGTTCATATAATTGAGTGCAAATAAATAATGAAATATTCATTGAAGGGTGTAGAGTTAGAGGGCTTTAAAGTGACAGGTTAAAGCCCCCAACTTGGTTTATTATTTTAGGTTCTGATACAAGAATGTTAGCCCCATGTGGAGGGAATCAAAGGAACTCTAGAGTGAGAGATAGTATCTTCCCTACCTAGCTGGTCTTCAAAACTATTCAAACTTTAAATTAGCCAATGTTCTTTATAGCATCTCTAGTAAGGGTAAAGAATATTTTTGCTCCTATTTGGCACAACACAATTTGCATACTTCCACAATAGAATTCTTATTACTTATAACTGATTCATGATAAAAAGAAAGATATTTTTCATCTTTAGTGTTTTTCTTCTACAAATGCTCTAGTTATCTTTTTAAATTGTTATTGTTCTATCAAATTATTGAAATTACCAAAAATATTTTAATTTTCATTACTGCAAGAATCATTTTTAGTTTAAATAATTGTCTTTTTAAAAATATAAAGTTTCTAAAATTGTATATTGCATAATCTCCCTGTGGGTTCGATATTATGGTCTTAATCAAAAAGTCATATATTACTTAATAAAGATATGTATACTTGCGTAGTATCCCAATATACATAAATTAAAAGTTAAATTCTTATTTTTTTTAGGATAAAGTTTTTGGTTTTGTTGCAAAATAAGGAAATATAAGTGAAAAATACAATCAAAATTATTGTTATATTGTTGCATATAAGCAGTAATCCAGGATCATGAGACCAAATTATCAACGCACAATGCCTAGGTGAAGCTAGTCCACCAACACACCTATTAGGGGTCCAACCCCACAAGAACATTAAAAAGTCCTTAATGTCCTCCTAAAACTCTCTGTCAAAGGTGACTGTACAGACAGTCCTAAAGTCCAAAGAGTTGACTGTACTTTTCCAAGACAGAAATCGGTAAAGCGTGCCAACGGAGGGAGGGTAATTTAGTCCAAAAGGGACATGGATGTATTACCTATATATGAAGATAATATTTCTTGATTTAAATGGAGAGAAAAGCTTCTCCCCGGGGAGTCTCCAGAAGCTGGTCAACACTAAGAAGTCGAGGAGTTGCCCGTTGGAAGCTGTCGGCAGCCAGAATCGAAATATCGTCGCTCGCTTTGGAAGGACAATTAATTTACATATATATATATATATATATATATATATATAAGTTTTAGAAAAATATGATATCAAACTGACCCCATATTTTTTATAGTTTAAATGAAAGAGCATTATACCTCAAACCTTGTATCTATCTTGAACAATAAATACAAGACTTGAGGATGAGGCTCAATCAAATAAACTAAGAAATATATGGCATCCATTTGGTGTGCGAAACTATTTTATTTGCTGATAATTTTCTCAATTTAATATGAAGAATTAAATAGGGTTTATTTTAAGCTGGATTCAGACAAGCTTCTTATAAGGGCAAGCCTCTATAGTTAATTACATCTTTGATAACCAAAGTCACCTAAGAAAACTCTCGACAAAAATCAGGGAATATTATCTTCAAGGAGTTCGAAAGGATTGGACTTTTCAACAAAATCGGACAAAGAGGTGTGAAATGGGAATAGATCAAATTTGGAACATTTTATTGTACAATCTAAAGGAAGAAGAACTAGGGGATGTCATAGATCCAGAGGAGAACCTCAGTGACTTCCAAGTATATCCTATTATTTGGCTTCAGTTTTGAGGAGAAATTATTTAAGTGTTTCATCCTGCTAATTTTATTTATTAGGGCTTACATTTGTGTGAAACGATCACACAAATATCCCAGAAGATATGAGGATTTAGGTCATGAGAAATGACAACCTCAAAATCCTAAAGCGAGTTAGGGCTTATATTGTACAGCAGAGCTATACAAAGGCCTAAGCCTAAGGTGAGGGTTTACGTTGCATACGCAAATTACCCTGAAGACCTATGGTTTGGTTATTTAATTCTAAGTAAGGAAATTGGTTTAGCTGATGTAGACATATTTTGTTGTTGAAGATGGCTGTGCTGCCCACCGTGCTAGCTCCAAGCTTCTTGGCGTGATGAGTTCAAGTTTTCTAGTGTGTCAAGTTATGGTGTCAAATCAGATGTCCCTAGTTTGTAGTTCTTTAAATGTTATGGGGCATGTTAAAGTTGATTAGAGTGACACGGGTTAGGATCCTACGGTTCCTTTGTTCCGGTACCACTATTTTCTAATGGACTCACTTAATTAAAATGAATTTACTAAACTCAATTTAATGAGTTCTATACTTTTATTTAGATCTTGGGAAGCCTCGTTAGCAACCGTATGTTACCTCCTCCGAGAGATCCCCGATCATCCGATAGAGACGTCTTAATTTGGTTGAAGTTATAGTTTTATGTGATGTTTGTGATTATATTTTGCGTTGTTTTATATTTTTCGAATGTTGTGGCGGTGAATTTTATCTTGGTTGATTTTAGTTTTGATTTTGGTTTTGCGGCTATCGTAGCAGTTTTAGTTTTCATGTAGGCTGACATCATTGTTTAACATGAAAGTTTGTATTTTTTTTATTCATACATGCAAGTGAGTAAGTACAGTAACATACTGAAAAGTAAAGTATGGGAACCTAGGAACTAAAGTAAAATAAAAGCGTACTTGGATGGTCTACCCGTCATCTTCAACTTAAACTCAAAATGCATGTGAGAGCATTCATATGTTAAAAGCATTTTATGTAAAGTAGGAAAATAAGGTTCTGGTGATCTACCAAATCCTAAATCATATCTTGATGAGTCCTCATTAATTCATTTGAGGATGATTTCATTAAGAAAAACATACTAAGTTTAGTCATTTCATTAAGAAAAACATACTAAGTTTAGTAGACCTCTGAGGTATCCAGAAGGTTAGGAGGAAGAAGTAGGTTCATGCTTCCCTCTCGCCTGAAAAGTCTCAAGCTCATTTAAACATATTATGTTGCTTAATAATTCAAACTGTAAATACTTCTAGTGTTCAGTGAACATTGATGTTTCAATTTCCTTAAAAAGTAGGGTAATTGTCAATTGTCATTTAAATTGAGAATTATGTGGGTGAAGACCTTTAAAAGGGGCAAGTTAATGCTATAAAGACACTTAGCCAATTTTAGCTTTAACTTGGGCTTGTAGTTTTTTAAAGGTGTTCAATTTCTGATTACATTAACATTTCTAATCCTAATTTAACCAAATTTGATTTAGCCTAGGTCACTACTAAACCCTTAGGACCTTGGTAGACTTATATGTGATTTTTGAAAGAAATTTAATTTTAAGTGATAGTAATTTATCATCGAAAGGTTTGAATGTCATTTGAACACCAGATAGAGGTATTAAATTAGTGAGTTATTAACATCCAAAATCATACCCCTAAGTCTAGGATCATTTAATTTAATAGATCTCTAAATTTTAATAAATTTTAAAATTGCAAATTTATCCTTTAATTAAGAAAAATTGCTTTAATTAAGTTTAATTAAGAAAAGTGAAATTGGTTTCTACCAATTAATCCCTTATGCTTCAATCATTTGAACATGTTAATTGAGAACAATGTTTGCCCATCTTACCCTCTTGAATTAAGCCTAAATGTTAATTAGGGCTAGATTTTCTAAGTTGCATTCTTACCCCTAAGGCTCTATCACTTCATAATTCATCAAATTTAATTAAAATGACTTTGGGATTTTTATCTTACCTCACTCATGAGTCAAATTATTTAAGTTCTAGACCAAGGCAAAGCCTAGGTCACTACTAATCAATAGGATTTTTCAAAGAAAATTCAATAAATTGACCAAGGTAAAGCCTAATCACTTGGACCAAATTTCATGATTTTTTTTACTTTTATTTGAATTATTAAAATTATTTTATGTTCTAGAGTATTAATTAATTATAAACTATTTCAAATATGGAAAATTAAGTTTTTCATTTTTATTAAATCTCTCTGAGATCAAAGAACCCAGAAAAAAACAAATTTCACATTTTTATGATTTCTCTTTGAATTATTAGAATTATTTAAATAAAAGATTAAAAAAATCCTTTTTTAGCCTTTTAAAATTATTTTTAAGGTTTTAAAATTCAATTTTTTTTACTTAGAGAATTAGGAAAAATATTCCAATTATTTCTAAGTGCTTAATTGTACCTAAGTGCTTAGGAAATAATTTAAAACATTTCCATGAATTTTATGACTTTTATTTATTTTTTATTATTTAAATTCTCAAAATATGCTTAAAAGTGAATTTTTAATTTTAATTACAATTTTATTTTTAGAAAATCCTTCTAATCACAGAAAACTCCCAAAACAAATTTTATAATTTTTTAAGTTATATTTTGATTGTTTAAAATCGTTTTAGTGTCAAAAAAGTTATTTAACTTAGAAAATCAGATTAGGTTACCAAATGAACTCCAACTGTTTTGAAATTTTTATGGGGAGTCCTCTGAACTTTAAATTACATTGAAGAATCAAAATCAAGTCATTTAGATGTTTATTTTTCCCAAATTAATTTTCATTTGTATCTTAGGGTTTTATGAAAATTAGGTGTGTTCTTAATGACTATGCTCATGAAAAATTTTTCCTAGGGTTCTCTGGTCATAGTGAACCAACAGAAATTTTCTTGGATTTTTTCTAAGCAACATGCTAATTACCATGATTAATTTATGCAAATGATGGACATAAAGTCAAAAAATATGGATCTTTGTCGAGGGGTCTCCTTTGATTTTAGAAAAATCAGGAAGTATCCCTCATGACAGAGGTAACAACATGCCAAAATATCAAGACATGTTGAAATAATTGAATACATGGAGAATCAAAATACTTAGAATAGTATTTAATTAATTTAAAATAAAATATGCATCAAATAAACTTCAAACAATTTTCACATTTTTTTCCTCTGGTTAGTAAGCACTAGGGTATTTTTCTTTTATTTTTGCGATTTTTCTATGCAAAGATATGATTTTTCAAAGTTATGGGCATTTAAATAAATAGAAAAAACCATATTTTTCTATTCAAACACGCGACGTCGCATCAACCTAATGTGTCTCCGATGATCTGCACCGCAGGCTCTAGTTGGATGTCGCCATCCACATAGTCGCTGACCCGTCCCTCACTTTATGTATCGAAGCCCTGTTCGGCTTCATCTCGCCCGTCCGTTTGATACACGCGCCATCTAATGGCTCGCTGTCATCATCCACGATAGCCAACACCTGTGACTATCAATCCTAAAACCTTAAGATATCCCTCATTTCTCAACCAAATGATCTCGGGTTTGATCTTATAGACTCTTCTAAGTGGGATGAACATATCCGTACGGTAAACATGCCGTCAAACTAACCCTAATCACATGGAGAATCAAAATAGGATCGAAAAAAGGGGAAGTTCAATACATTTGATCTGAGAAGGGAAGCTTCAATCATAGATGCTTGACACGTTTGTGGAGGTCCAAAGAGGCTAGGGATTGGGCCTCTAGTCGTATTGAAAGGTCTAGACCCAATTTTGATCAAGGTCAAAGTTGGTTGTTGATCAAAGTCTAGTGTGAAGGCTCTTTGTGAGGGGGCTTCGATAGGGCTTCTTCTCCCTTCACTGTGGTGAAGGTGTGGGTGAGTTTAATTAAGATTTGGTGCACTATAGAGGCGTGGTGGAGGTGTCTTATCTCTTGCAAGGATTTGAGCTCATAAATGAGCTTAAGGAAGGGAAATGTGGGCAAGGAGGTGGTTCGGTTGCACTAAGGAGGTATTAAAGAGGCTCTGAGAGCAATTTGGAAGTCTCCTTGAGAAAATTTCATCACCCTTCTTTTGGCTGTGAAGAGGCCATTTTATAGCCATGCCTGGAGCGTAGAGCTCAAGGCTTGGCCTTGGATGCAAAAGTCTATTGAGGTGGTGGGATAAGAGGCTCTAAAGCTTAATCAAGGTGAGCTGGCCCCTAAGGTTGAGATTAGGTTTGATTTAGGGATGGTGGCCATCAGTTTTGAGGTGCTCTAGTGACTAGGCCGGCTGATAGGGTCAGGGGAGGTGGCTAGGAGGTCAGGTGAGCCAGAGGAATTTGTCACAACCAGTAATTTGGGCTGATGATGGGTTTTGGCAAAGATCTCTTTGTATTAAGCAATTTAGGAAATAAATCCCTTGATTTAGGGGACCTTTTGTCCATGGCTCATCTAGGGTGGGTTAAGTGAGTCTAGCTTGGTCACTAGGGTCCAAAAATTTGTTGTAGAAGTCTTGCCTTGGTCAATTTGACACGGCTAGGTAAATTTTGGTGCATGGGTTCAATGTGGGTCTAAATGGCCAAAATTTGGGTTTGAGTTAGGTTATCCATGACTTTAAGCCCAATTTTTTTATCAACATTGTGTAGATGATTGTAATGAAGATTTTGGTGAAGGATTGAAGTGATTTTGAGTCGAATTAGGGGTTCAATTTCAAGGATTTTAGAATTTTGATCAATTTTGGCATGTTGGGCTAAGCTTAGGTCTAGGTTGGGATAATTCCAAATTGATTGTTGAGAATGGTCTACAGGAACATCATTAAGAGTTTCCAACATAAATTGGGTGTCAATTTTGGGTTTAGGGCAATCAATTTGGTGGAATTTGGATGTAAAATTCTCATTTCTGAACCAGTCCTAAATTTTTTATTCTTTGCATTTGAGGTCGGTCCTTACATTCCGACACCTTCTTTTGAGAATTGACCTACATTTCAATTCTCATTTCCAAATCAGTCCTAAAATTCTGATTCATTACATTCGAGGTCGGTCCTTACATTCTGACACCTTCTTCTGAGAATTGACCTACATTTCAATTCTCATTTCCAAATCAGTCCTAAATTTCTGATTCATTACATTCGAAGTTGGTCCTCACATTCCGACACTTTCTTTTGGGAATTGACCTATATTTCGATTCTCATTTCCGAATCAGTCCTACATTTCTAATTCATTACATTCGAGGTCATTCCTTACATTCCGACACTTTCTTTTGAGAATTGACCTATATTTCAATTCTCATTTCTGAATCCGTCCTACATTTCTGACTCATTACATTCGAGGTCGGTCCTTACATTCCGACACTTTCTTTTGAGAATTGACCTACATTTCAATTCTAATTTTTGAATAAATCCTACATCTCTGACTCATTATATTCGAGGTCGGTCCTTACACTCCGACTCTCTCTCCCTCTCTCTCTTTGAGTTGATATTTGAATTTCAATTCCCACCTCGGGGTCAACACTTACATTTTGACTCCCATCCTTTGGAAATCTTTGAAATTTCATAACTCAAAATTCACTCTCCGATCCCTAACGAGAGTCCTTACTTCTCGGCTTGATTAAACACACACCTGCTAATTCTCCAGAAGAAATAAATCACACACACAACTCTACATGTACTTCTGGGTCTGCTGACTTAGAAGTCTGTATTAAGTCTGTATTAGAAGTCTGTATTGGTTTTGGTTGATCTCGTCGGTCAACGCCATTACGCGCGGTGTGCTTGCCCAGCACACCATACCTATTGAGGGTCCAATTGTTGACCTCAATTTTGGTTGAGGTTTAGTTCCTCCTCTTTAATAGCCTAGGGTCTAGACATAGGACTTTTCCTTTTGACTATTCTTAGAAAACTAGACTTGGAACCCTCACCACTAAAAATTCTACCCTCTTCTTTACTCAACTTGGAGTTCAACATATTGCTCTCAACCTCTAAATACTTAGTAGGTGGGGTCACTGTGGGGAAACTCAAGATGACTCACCCTTAGGATTGCTGAACCTTAGGGTTGACCGTAGGTCTTGGTCTGGAGCTAAGGCATTCACTACATTCATCTACACCCACACTCACTCACAACCCTGAACTCAAACTTCTAGTCTAGATCCCTTAACCTTTTGGGATAAACATGTAGATGGTCCCCTAAACCTACTAGCCCTAGGGCTATGGTTTGGCTAAGACCACTATGTAGAGGACCTAAAATGGGGGCTTCCTTTGGTACATGGCTTATTGGTGATGATTGGTGCCTCAACTCTACCAAAGTACCCATCTTGGCCTTTTGACCCCTAAGGCACCCCCTAATTACCAAAATACCCCTCTTTGGCCCAAAATCCCAAAATTCCAAAAATTCGTATAAAATCCCAATAAATTCCAAATATTCTCAATTTCATTTCTTTCAACTACCACATGGCCCAATTTGGCCACAACTACCATCTTTAACCAAAATCCCCAAA
>NW_018235000.1:47784-49756 GCF_001263595.1 Phalaenopsis equestris
ATATGACCAAAATAAACCAAATCCAAGCTTAATGGGTCCATGATTTGAGCCCAATTTTAATTTGGGTCAAAACTCCAATTTTGACCATATGACTTAATCTCAGCCAATTGAACCCATAGCTTAGTCAATTGGCCTTAATTAATGTTGAAAAATATTTATGACATTCCTATACATTGAAATCAACCATCAATTGACCTTGGTGAAGTTTCAAATCTATTTGATTTTGGCCTACATCCAAAATTCTCAAATTTAGCCCCAAATTGGCTAAGTCCCTAAATTTCACCCAATTGATTGTCTTAACCTCCAAATTGGCATCCAATTCATATTCAAAACTATTCATGAGGTCCCTATTGACCATTTATAACAATCAATTGAGACATATCCTAAGTCTAACCCAAGCTATACCCAAGCCTAGCCCAACATGACCAAATTGATTAAAATTCAAAATTTCTTCAAATTGACCGTTCAATTGGGCTCAAAACCATTTCCATTCTTCACCCCATTCTTCACCAAAGTTGTTCCTTGTGATCATCTACACCAAATGCAATAATCAATTGAGCCAATTGACATGGCTAACCTAGCCCAAACCCAAGTTTTGGTCATTTGCTCGCACTTGGACCCATGCACTAATTGTGAACTAACTACCTTAAAGCCACCAAATTAGCTCCACCACAGCCATTAGTTGGACCTAGTGACCAGTCCAAACACCATGAAACCACCTAAATCAAGCCATGGACAAAAGGTCCCCCAAATTAAGGGATCTTATTTCCAAAAATGCGCATGCTTAAGATATCTTTGCCAAATCCAAGCACATTTGCATTAAATTGCTGTGATGGATTCCTCTGGGTTCCCTGAGCTCCTAGCCGCCTCCCCGTGGCCGGCCGGCCAGCCTAGTGGCCGGAAAAGCCCAAAACTAAGAGACATCCCCATGGCATCTCACCCAAATAAAACCTAGAGGCTAGCTCATCCAAATCAAATTGAAGAGCTCCTCTGCCCTCCACCTAAGCACCACAATACACCTCCTAATTAGCCAAGACAACCACCATAACCCCATTTTTATAAAAGGCCACCTCCATGGCCATTGATCTAAGTGCTGAAAATTTCTCAGAGAGGCCTCTCCAAACTTCACACAGAGCTTCCCTAAGATCCCCTCAGTGCATCCGAACCATTTTTCCTCACCCATTCCCCTTGCCGGAGCTCAATTTTGAGCTTGAAACCTTGCTGGAAACCAGGACATAGCCCAATACACCTCCACACTCCACCAAACTCCAATTGCTTGTGCCCACACCATCACAAGAGTGAAATAAGCCAGAGTCCCATCAAATTCCCCTTCCACAGAACCTTTACCATAGCTCTAGACCAACGCCTGAAAACGAGCTTGGTCGAATTCACACCTAGACTTCACACCAAGATCAGGGACTTAATCCTTAGCCTCCTTGGACCCCAAAAAACGTGCCAAGCACCTCTAATCGAAGATTCCCTTCTCAAAGCAAAGGTATAAAACTCCTCCTCCTCCCGAGCTTGTATTGATCCTCCATTTACTTAAGCTTGATTTCATGGCACCTTAACCATATGGATGTGTTCGTCTCACTTAAACGAGTCCATAGGATCAAACCGGAAGTGATTTGGTTGAGTCTAGGCCGAGATCTTAAGGATTTAGTGTGGACGGGCACAGAATCATTCCATCGGGGATGATGACGGAGAGCCGTTCGATGAAGCGTATATCAAATGAACGGGGGAGATCGAGCCGGACAGCTCTTCGGGACATAAACCGCTGGCCGAGTCAGCAGCTACGTGGATGGCGGCGTCCAACCAGAGTGCGCCACGCATGCCTTCGGAGCTGCCTAGGATCTAGTCAGCACGCATTGTTTAAATAGATAAATAGGGCTTTTTCTTATTTATTTAAATACCCTTAACTTAGAAAATTCATAACTTTGTGTAGAAAAATCACAAAAATAAAATAAAAATATTA
>NW_018235000.1:51145-52050 GCF_001263595.1 Phalaenopsis equestris
ATTAAATGATCTTGGACTTAGGGGTATGACTTTTGAAGTCAATAACTAATCAATTTAATACCCCTATTTTGATTTTCAAATAGAATCCAAATCATGAATCATGACCACTTAAAACTTAACCCTCTAATTAAGATACTCACCTAGGTCTTAAAGGCTTAGTGTTGACTTAGGCCAAATCAAAATTGATTAAATGAGGATTAGAAAAATTAACATAATTATATCAAACATCCTTGAAACACCACTAAGCCCAATTAGGATTAAAATTTGGCTAAGTGTTCAAATTACACTAACTTGCCCCTTTAAGGGTCTTCACCCACATAATTTTTAAAATTAAATGATAAATGATAATTATCCTTTTCTTAGGGATAATTGAGACATCAATGTTCACTGAGCATTAAGGATATTTACAGGATGAACCATTAAGCTAAACGATAAGTTTAAATGGACTCGAGGCTTTTCACTAGTTGGTGAGGGAGAGGCATGGACCTGTTTCCCGCTCTTAACTTGTTGGATAACTCAGAGGCCTATTAAACTTAATATTCTTTGCTTAAAGAAATCATCCTTAATTAAAATTTTAAGGACTCACCATAATATGACATAAGATTAGGAAGATTTTACCTTTTTTGCTCTTCATAAACTGCATTAACATGCATTTTAAGTTTCAGGTGGCGGAATAAAAAAACTCGCCAGGTACACTTTTACAGTTTTTTCAGCGTTGCTTTTCTTGTACTTTCGTACTGAACTTTTATACCTGCAAATTTGCATGCTAAACAACGATCTCACCCTGCATGAAAACTAAAACCATCAGGATAGCCACATACCCAAAACCAAAACTAAAATCAACCAAGATAAAATTCACCACGAAAACATTCAAAATATAAAACAACTCAAAATTTAATCACAAA
>NW_018235000.1:52134-52504 GCF_001263595.1 Phalaenopsis equestris
GGAGGAGGTAACCTACGGTTGCTAACAAGGCTTCCTACGGTTTAAATGAAATTATGGAACTCATTAAGTTGGGTTTGATAAGTTCATTTGGACTAAGTGAATCCAATAGAAAATAGTGATGCCGGAACGAGGGAACCGTAGGATCCTAACCGGTGTCACTCTAATCAACTTTAATATGCCCTCATAAAATTTAAAGAACTTCAACCATACTGCCTCTTGATTTGACATTATAACTTTACACACTTGAAAACTCAAACTCGTCATGGCAGGAGCTTGGAGCTAGCTTGGTGAGCAGCACGACCACCTTCAATAGCAAAAAACTGTCTTCCTCAGCTAAATCAATCTTCCTTCCTTAGACTTAAACGACAAA
>NW_018235000.1:52576-64072 GCF_001263595.1 Phalaenopsis equestris
GCTATTCGTGTGATCATTTCACACGAATGTAAGCCCTAACTAATAAAATTGGCAGGATGAAACATCTAAATATTTCTCCTCAAAATTGAAGCCAAACATTAGGATAGCTTGGGAAGTCACCAAGGTTCTCCTCTGGATCCATGACATCCCCTAGTTCTTCTTCCTTTGGATTCTATAATAAAATGTTCAAAATTTGAACCAATCCCCTTTCACACTTCTACATCTGATTTCATTGAAGAGTCCCACCCTTTGAAATTCCCTAAAGATAATATTTCTTGATTTTTATTGAGAGTTTTCTTAAGTGACTTTGGTCATTTAGGATGTAATTAACTATAGGGGCTTGCCCTTATAAAAAGCATGTCTGAACCCAGCTTTATATAAACCCTATTTAATCCTTTATATGAAATAGGGGAACTTGTCGGCAAATACAGAGGTTTCGCAGACCAAACGGACGTCATACTTTCCTTAGTTTATTTGAACGAGCCTCATCCTCTATTCTTGTGTTTATCCTTTGGGATATATACAGGATTTAAGGTATAATGCTCTTTCATTTTAAACTATGAAAAATATGGGGTCAGTTTGATTTTATACTTCAACGTCCTTCCGAAGCGGGCGACTAGATTTTGTTTCCAGTGACCGACAACTTCTTACGGGCAACCCCACAAACAAATTATCCCCGAAATAACGCCGACACCTGAAAAATGGAGATGGTTGGCTTTCCTTGGTACATTCATTGACAACTACATAAAAGAGTAGTTGCTTTTCTAAGAAAGTGGAACCTGTAGGTTTTTGGGAATGTTCATTCCAATGTTTTTGAGCCATAAAGTGTTGTTGATCAATTGGAAACACAAATCGTTTGCCCCTTCGATTGGGTTGAGTCCATGGCAAAAGCATAACTGAATCTCCTTACTGCTATTAATTTGGAGGAGGAACTTCTACAGCAAATGGCTAATGATATATCCTTTATATTGAGAGATCGTAATACTAACTATTTTCATGCTACTCTTAAGCATAGAAGGAACAACAATAGCATCCTAAAAATTAAAAATGTGAATGGGGAAACAATAACTAACATGGATGATATTGGAGAAAGTGTTGTTCATCACTTCACTACTCCCTATCAATCTACTGTGCACACCACCTCTATTGACTCTACTCTCTTTTTGGATGATAGTGATTTTATTAATTCCTTAACCTTATCACATATCCCTAATGAGAAAGAGATCTGCTCTGCTTTTCATTTCATTAATCCGAAGAAAGCTCCTGGCTCTGATGGTGTCTCTTCTTCTTTCTATTTGCACTCTTGGAGTATTATTAAGAAAGAGGTCATTTTAGCTATTCAAAGCTTCTTTCTTGGTGAAAATCCAAGCAATTATTTTAGCTCTGCTACCATTGTGCTCATCCCTAAAACTAATGACAAAATTACCTAGGATAATTTTCCTCCAATATCACTTACCTCTATTATCTCTAAAGTCATAAGCAAAATTCTTGTCACTAAACTACAGCCTCATCTCCCTCATCTTATATCTACACAACAATCAACATTCATCAAAGGAAGGGACATCACTGATAATATCCGGAAATAATTGAGGATCTTGATAAAAAATGTAGAGGGGGAAATATGGTTATCGAACTTGATATAAAAAAGGCTTTTGATACTATTAGCTGTGACTTCATTCTAAATGTTTTGACTGCTGAAGGTTTCAAGAACGACTTCTATATGCTCATTAAGAAGTGGTTGGAGACTAAGCACAATACTGTGCTTATTATTGGTAAGGCTTATGGTTTCTTTCCTACTATGTTCATTCTTGCCTTTGATTAATTTTCTCATCTTATTACTCGAGCACAAGTCCAACACCTACACATACAATACTCTCACAAATCAAAGGTCTTGGTTAGTCACCTTGACTATGTTGATCATGCTATTATCTTTTCTAATGCAGGTAAGAATGTCATTTAGGGTATTATGAATGTGTCAGAGGAGTTTCATAATTCCTTTGGTTTGCTATTCAATGGACCTAAATGTGCTCTTTACTTTGGTAAATATGTTTCCACACAAATTGAAAATTAGGCCACTGACTATATTAGCTGTAAAATTACTAAGCTCCCAATTATGTAAATTGGGGTGAATATCCTTAGGGTCAGGAGGAAGAAAAATCAACTTGATGAGGTGGAAGATAAATAAAATTAAATCAAGGATTTAATTGGAGAAACATATTTTTATCTAATGGTGGCAGGATCACCTTGCTTAAAAGTGTGCTTCGTACTTTACTACTTTATGCTTTACAGGTCATTAAGGCTAAAAATACCACACTTAAAAATCTTGAAATCCTTTTTAATAAGTTTTTTTGGCTTGGGTCTGGCTCTGGAAAAATGTGGACTAATTTGGCTAGGCTCTCTATGCCTCGGTCTTCTAGAGGTCTTGGCTTTAAAACTCTACAACAAATTGTAGACATCAATATGTATAAACATTGGTTTAAATTTTGGGCAGGGGATTCCCTTTGGGCACAATTTCTCTATCATAAATATTTTCATACTGCTCACCCCTCAATTGTGGCCTGGAAAACTAGTGATTTCAAACTCTGGAAGGCTATAATTCTAGCTAGATCTATAGCTACTCAATTTATTTTTTTTTGAAGTTCAAGATGGTAGGATGTCCTTTTGGCAAGATCATTGGGGCACATCAAATCTTACCACTCTCTCACATTCTGATATTAATTAAAACACGATGGTCTCTAATGTTTGTGATGGTGGATATTAAAATATCAATATGTTGAGATCCTTCGTGCGAGATGTAGCTCCTTCTGTCTCTACTACCTCAATTCTTGTTGGTAGAAGAGAAAAACTTACGTGGAAATTCCTTTCCACAGTTTCTATAACCAAAATGCTATACAGGCATACTCACCACTATCAAAAATGAAAAGGGAGATGTTCCATAGGGCATCCCCTTATTTCTCCTTCTACCTCTTTTTTTCTCTGAAGATATTTTCTTTCCTTATTGCCTTTAGATGACATACTTAAGATGAAAGGGCTGAAGCTGACATCTATTTGTTACATTTGTAAGAGAAAAGCTTAATCATCCCACATCTATTTTTTTAACGTTGTTTTGCTAGATAAGTTTAGAACACTTTTAGTGGACTCTTTGGAGTCTATTGACGCAGTCCTTTTAGCTTGAATAAACTAATTGGGGCTTGACAAGATGCTACCTCTTTTCCTCCTAAGATGAAGTATTTCCCTTTAATGGTTCTTTAGCTCAGCTGGCTTTCTTGGAATGCTTGGAAATATCACTCTCCCCCCCTCTTCTAATACTACAATTTCCTTCATTGTGGCTAACTACTATAAAGCCTTTAGAGCTTTCAATAATGCTACTGCCACTTCTGTTTCTGATGGAAGCAAAAGACTTGGCTTGGTTAGATGGTTACCACCATTTTCTAGTTTGTTGAAGGCCAACATTGATGCTAGTTGGTCCAACATGGGAGCCTGTGCTTGAGGGCAATTTAGAGATTGTTATGGCATTTGCCAAACATTTATTGCTTCACCCATTGTTGCCTCTACACCTTTTGAGGTTGAATACTACGTTGTTTTATTGGCTTTAAAGGTAGCTATCTCTTTTAAATTTAAATGTGTTATTATGGAAACTGATTCATAATGTCTATATAATATCCTCATCAAGAAATGAAAGCTGGACTGGAACATAATTTGCTTATTACATCGCAGTTATAATAAAATAAATAGCAATCAACTTCAAATTCTCTTAACTTTCATCTTTAGACAGGGGAATACACTTGCTGACTGGCCTTCTAAGCTGAAATTAACTAATGTCCTGGTTGGTATTACCCCTCCTTTTCCTCTTAAAATTTATATTCTTAGTGATATGATGGACACTACTTACTTGAGGAGCTGAATGAACACTATGCTGAAACTGTCTCCTGACCCCTTTAGGCCATGCCCCTTCTGCTCTGTATGGCACGTTTTAGTCCTACATTTTAACCTTCAGGACCATTTTGCAGGTCTATCTGATGGCGGTAGGAATGTTAGACTTTCCTATATGGAACCTTGTGTTGCTGTATCTTTTCTTATGTGATTTTCACGACTGGAATTCCGCTTACTACTCTGTATGGTATTTACTGCATCTCAACCTGCAGAATGATTTTTGTCTCTCTGTTTGGTATTTACTACATCTCAACAACAGACCTATCTTCTGGCCTTTCTGTTTGTTGTTCAATTTTTGAACATTCCTATCTAGAATGTGTTGACTTCAATTTTGGTTGAGGTCTAGTTTCCTCCTTCGTAGCCTAGGTCTAGCCATAGGACTTTTCTATTGACTATTCCTAGATGACTAGAAAAAGAACCCTCAACATTAGAAATTCAAAACACTTCTTTGCTCCATCATAAATTTCACATCTTGCTCCTAACCTTTAGCACTTAGTAGGTGGGTTCAATATAGGGAAGCTCAAGGGGGATCCCCATAGGATTACATGGCCTTAGGGTTGATCCTGGGTATTGGTCTGGAGCTAGTTCACATACTTGCATACCACATCCCACTCACAACCCTAAACCCAAACTTGTTGACTTTGATCCCTTCATCTTTTGGGAGACTCATGTAAAGGGTCCCCTAGACCCACTAGCCCTAGGATAGGGTCTGTCCAAGACTAGTACATAGAGGACCCAACTGGAGGTTCCATTGGTCAATGGCTCACATAGGGTAGTTGGCATCTCTTTTTCACCAAAATACCAAACTTAGTCTTTTGCCCCCAAATCTACCCAATTTACCAAAGCACTCCTGAACCCCAAATTTAACCAAAATTCCCAAAAATACCCAAACTGCCCAAGTTTGTTCAAAACTTATCTCAAACCATTTGAAATTAACCAAATTTCCCAAAACCTCCCAAAATTTTCAAAATTTTTAAAATACCCTAAATTTGCCAAAATTTCATAAATACCCTTGCTAGACCAAACTCCCAAAACCCTCAAAATCATTTCAAATGTCTCCAAAACCAATTTTGACCCTCCAATTAAACCCAATTTGACTAATTTGATCATTTTGACCAAAACCCCAAATTGCCCCTAAAGGCCCAATTTCTCCAAATTCACCCCAAAGGTCCCTCAATTTTATCCCAACTTTCCCAAATTTCAATTATAAACTGAAATTTATTATGCCTATGATCATTTCAAATTAAATCCAAGCTTAATTATTTGAGCTCAATTTTGATCCAAACCAAAACCCCCAATTTTGACCATATGACCCAATCTCACCCAGTTGAATCCCATAGATCCCTCAATTGCCTCAATTTGGATCCCAAACTCTTCCTAACATTCCTAATAATCAAATTGAGCCCTCAATTGGCCTTTCTGAAGCCTCAATTCCACTCAATTTCAACCAACATTCAAAATCCCCAAATTTGCACAAATTTAGCCACATGCCCAAATTCCATCAAATTGAACGCCCTAACCTTAAAATTGGCACCCAATTGATGTTGAAAGCTCTTAATGACATTCCACTAGATCATTTTGAGCCATAAATTTGGACCTATTCCAACCTTAGCCTAGCCTAAACCCAAGTCCAACCCAACACCCCCAATTGACTAAAAAACTAAATTTCTTCAAATTGAACTTCCAAATTAACTCAAAACCACTCAAATTCTTCTCTAAACTCTCTATGACAATCATCTACATCAAATTGATCAATAAATTGAGCTCAATAGTATGGCTAGCCCAATTCAAACCCAACTTCAAGCTAACTTGAGCCACGTGGACCATTTCACCAAATTTAACTTAACCTGTCCAAATCGGCCAACCTAAGACCACCACAGCCACTAGGTGCACTTTTGTATAACCCTCTTGAACCATACAAGGGAACTTATGGACAGTTGGTTCCATAAATTAAGGGATTTTATTCCATTTTTTGATCCAAACTAAAATATCTCCAACATCATGCCAAACCATTAAAGGTTAATCATAGTTAACCCTCCCACAGGCTCACCTGACCACCTGACAACCTCTTTTGCTTTAGCCAGCCATGCTAGTCACCGAAAAACCCAAAAATTGGGAGCCACCTCGCTAAATTCAAACCCAATTGAACCTATCCAAGCTATCCAACCCCAATTGCTCTTTACAGCTCTTTTGCCCTCCACATAAGCAACTTATTGAACCCATTAATTGGCCTTGAGCTCCAACTCAAGCCCCTTTATTTAGACTCACCTCCTTCATGACCAAACTAGAAGATCACCAATTTCCTTGGGGAAACTCTACCAAATTGCTCCTAGAGACTCTCCAAGACCTCCTCAGCTCAAGCCCACCATTTTCCCCATCTGGTTCTCACTGCGAGAGCCCAATTTTGAGCTCAAAATTTTATTTCGAACAAGGAAAATTTTCTCCACACCTCCATAGTAGACTAAATTCCAATTAACTGTGCCCACACCATCACCAGAGCTAGAGGAGTTGATCCCCCACAAAAGCCACCTCTTAAACAACCTACAATATAACCCTAGACCAAAACCTGAAATCGAGCTTGATTGAAATCATAACTAAATAATTCACCAGGGCCCAATACTTCATCTGGAGGTTTGTTGGACCCAATCAAAGCTGCCACAACCATCTGATTGAGGCCTCCCCTAGTTCAATCCTAAATCGAGCTTCATTTGATTCTCCATATGTATTTACTGTATTTCATACCATATAAGCCATATAGATATGCTCTTCTTGAGTAGATGAAGGTGTAGGAACAAACCCCATGCAATTTTGTTGAGTCTAGTCAAAGATGTTAAGGCTTTAGTGTGAACGGTTCTCGGGATAGCTTATTTGGGGATGATGAATGGATGTCGTCTGATTGCACATTTATTCAATGAAGGGTTGAGATCGCGTTGGATGAATGGATTGAACGACAAGGTGGGATGTGTGGCAGTTTAGGTGGCTGGCTCCATCAAATGGCGGAGCGCCATGTGGAGCTTTGGAGACGCCAAAGTTGAGATGGCGCCACGGTGGATAAACAGAAAAATAGCCCTTTTTCTAATTTAAAAAAATACTAGAACTTTGAAAATTCATCTTTGTGTAAAAAAATCATAAAAATAAAAAAAAATACCCTCATGCTCAGTGAATAAAGGAGTAAAGGAGAATTGAATAAAGGAGAATAATGTGGGGTAAAAATAAAAATTATTTGTTGAATCTCTGATTTTTAATGAATTAAATACTCTCTATAGTATATTAATTCATTATGATCAAGCGTTGCTCACCATGGCTTCAAAATTTTTAGGGCTCATTCCTTATGAAGGAGGTTATGTTCTCTAAATATTTAAAGGTCAGAGGACATCTTTGTGTCTCTAACTCTAATTTTCAAGCAAAGACGACTATTTTGACTTATTTTAGTTATATAAATTAAAGTACCACTTGGAAAATTATGGAAATAATTTTAGTAGGTTTCCTATGGTCATACATGTTTAGGAAAAATTTAATGATGATTTGAAATATTTTTTACATTTCTATAGTTAATTAAATGTATATTTCTTTCTTTAATTTATGTAAATTCAATAATTATAAAAAATTGACAAAATAAATTCCACAATGTGTATAAAAAACATATTTACCCACTATAAAATTTTAAAAATTATTTGACTAAGTTTGAGCACTAAAGTTGATTTTCTAAAAATCCTTATATTTTTGTACATAAATAATTATATTAAAGTAAACACACTAGGGAAAATTATGAAAAGTGTTTCTCTAATTTTTTTGTGATCAGGGGCATTTAGGTAAAATAAAATTTATTTGTGAGAAAATACTTGATTATTGAGCTTTATTTTAAACTTAAATTAATTAATAATAATAAAAAATCCCAAAAAAGCCAAAATATTTTAAAATATGTCTAATTGTTCTCTAATCACTTGGAACTCATTAAGATATTTTTCCTAATTTTTCCAAGTTAAAAGTAAAATTTTAAAAGCTTAAAAATAAATTTTCCTTATTTTCCCACTAAAATAATTATAACAAACAAATAAAAAAATCATGGAATTTTGGCAAAGTGTTTCTCTGACCTAAGAGGACCTCTAGTATTTTTCTCATGAAATAAAACTTTATTTTGGATAAGATAAGTAAAATAAACTTTGAAAATACTACTTTCTAAGTTTAATTAATTATTTAAACTAAATTAAATTTTGAAAACCCACATTTTCTCCTCTAATGTTTTAATTAACCCGTGGATATAACACTCTAAATTCTCGTAGTTATTTGAATTTTGATTAATGAGTTATAAAGTGAAGAGCCCCAAAGGTAGAAGGGTAACTTTATATTTTGGTGCCTTAATTAAAATTTAGGATTAATTAAAGAGAAGAGGGGAAATTTTGATCCTAATGAACATTTTTGGATGATTAAAATACGATGGGTAAGAGGTAGGAACTCACTTGCCACCTTTTCCATAATGAGACCAAAACTGTAATTTCCTTAATTATCTTGACTTGGAAGTCAATCAAAATTAAACAATTCTCAAGTGATGGGTTTGAGTTAGAAAGATAATACTTCATTAATTTTAAGCCCATGATTGATGAATGACAATGTGATATTTCAATAAGAATGCATGTCATTTAAATCAAAATTCTGTTAATTACCATTTGGCCTATTGTGATTGTTCATGGCTTGCTAGTGACCTAGGCTTGATATTTAAACTTATTTGATCAGATTTATCACATAACATGATTGATGATTAACACCTCTTTACACTACAAGCCCAATTTTAACTTTAGAAACTAAAACCTTTACTTAAATGAAATATCACTTTATTAAAGAAGTGTCCTAGCCTTGGGATAAATAGAACATCAAGTTCCCTTGAGAAATGGGATAAATTTAGCTTAACCTTGGATGAATAATAGAGCAATATGATAAGTTTAAAAAAAACTCAAAATATTTCAAGAAATTTTCAATGGGGTTCCGGGTCATGCCCAGAACACTTTAAAATCTCTTGAATATGAAGGGCAGATTAAACTTGCTATATTTTGTTCTAAAATTATTCACTAAGATCTTCTGAGACTCAATAAATTCATAACTTGAGGATTGGTAGTTATACCTTCATCTACTCCTGCAATTTAAATTCTTTGCAAACTTATATACATGTTGCCAAAGCTAACATTTCAGGTGGAGGAGCGAGAAGAATCGAGAGGTATGCTTTTAAGTTATTGAATTTACTTTTTCGTACCTCTTGTTTCTTCCTTGTATGCTTAAAGTCTTCATAGTTGACCTCACTTTTTGTTGAGCTTTAGTTTTCCCTTATTAGTTGCCTAAGGTCTAGCCATAGGATTTTCTTGTTAACTATTCTTAGAAAACTAGAAAAGGAACCCTCACCTTTAGAAATTTTAAACTCCTCTTTGCTCAACTTGAAGTTCCACATATTGGTCCTTACCTCTAGCACTTAGTAGGTGGGGTCAAGATGGGGGATCTCAAGGAGAGTCCTTATAGAAATGTTTGACTTTAGGGTTGGCCCTAGGTGTTGGTCTGGAGCTAGTTCACTCACCTATACTCACTCTCACCCACAATCGCTCACAATCCTAATATCCAAATATGTTGACTTGGACCCCTTTGTCTTTTGGGAGACTCGTGTAGATGGTCCCCTAGACCCATTAGCCCGAGGCTAGGGTTTAGCTAAGACCAGTACATAGAGGACCCAAATGGGGATTCCATTAGTCCAGAGTTCACAAATGGTGGTTGGCTTCCCAATTCTACCAAAAAAAATCAATTTGACCTTTTACCCCAAAAACGACCTAAATTACCCAAAACCACAAAAAAAATTCCAAATTGACCACAATACCCCTAAAATACCCAAAATTACAAAATACCCCTTTGGCCCCAAACTTTCCCAAAACCTCCAAAATCACTTCAAATGTCTTTAATACCAATTTAGGCCCTCCAATTAAACCCAAGTTGGCCAATTTCACCATTTTGACCAGAACCCCCAAATTGCCTTTAAGGGTCTAATTTCCCCAAATTTACCTTAAATTTCCATCAATTTGGTCCCAATTTCCCTCAATTTCAATCTGAAACTCAAATTAACCCTTCATATGACAAATATAAACCAAATCCAAGCTAATTGGCCCATGCTTTGAGCTCAATTTTGCAAGCTTAATCTTGATCTAAGTCAAACCCCCAATGTTAGCCATATGACTTAATTCCACCAAATTAAACCCCATGGACTACTCAATTTGCCCCAATTTAAGTCCTAAATCCTTCAAAACATTACTACACACCAAACTTGACCTTCAATTGGCCTTTTTAAAGCCTCAATTTCACTTAATTTCAACCTAAGTCCAAAATTCCCCAAATTTGTGCAAAATTGGCTATGTCTCCAATACACTAAATTGAATGCCTTAATTCCAAAATTGGCACCCAATTTTAATTGAAAACTCTTTATGACATTCATATAGACCATTTTAAATAATCAACTTGAACCTCACCCAACCTTAGCCCAATCTAGACCCGAGTTTAGTCCAACATGCCCAAATTGACCAAAATCCCAAAATCCTTCAAATTGAGCTTCCAATTGAACTCAAACTCACTTCAATCCTTCACAAAAAATCTTCATAACAAAAAATCTTCATAACAACACAAAAAATCTTCATAACAATCATCTACATAATGTTAATATAATAATTGGGCTCAAAGTCATGTATAGCCTAACGCAAACCAAACTTTTAGCTATTTTAACCGAAATTGGACCCATGCACCAAAATCAACTTAGCCCTCTCAACGCCACCAAATTGATAACTCCACAACCACTAAGTACACTCTATTGGCTAGGCTAAACCACCTTGGACCAATGTTGACCTCACTTTTGGTTGAGGTCTAGAAATTTCTTTAGTAGCCTAGGTCTAGCCATAGGACTTTCCTACTGACTAGTCTTAGAAAACTAGAAAAGGTAACCTCACCATTAGAAACTCAAAAATTCTTCTCTTTACTCAATTTGAAGTTCCACATATTGGTCCTAACTTCTAGCACTTAGTAGGTAAGATCATTATGAGGGAACTCAAGGAGAGTTCCTATAGGGCTACTTGACCTTAGGATTGACCCTGGGTGTTGATTTGGAGCTAAGGTACACCATACCCTCACCATACTCTGGCTAAGACCAATACATAGGGACCCAAAATGGAGATTTCATTGATCCATGACTCATTCAAAATGGTTCTCTACCCAATTGCACTTGAAATGCCCAACTTGGCCTTTTGCCCCTAGGCACCTCCAAATTACCAAAATGCCCCTCTATGGCCCAAAAATCCAAAAATTCCCAAAAAAATCCCAATAAATCCAAAAAATTTCCAATTTCATTTTGTCAAACTACACCATTGTCCAATGTAGTCAATTTGACCATCTTTGACTAAAAACCCAAACTAGCCTTAATATTGGCTAACACCCCAAATCTCAACAATTGAATGCCCTAAACCTCAAATAGGCATCCAATTTTTATTGAAAATCCTTTTTAAGGTCATTTGTGACCAAACACAACAATCAATTTGAGCTTAG
>NW_018235000.1:69793-74484 GCF_001263595.1 Phalaenopsis equestris
TAGTTTATTTGATCGAGCCTCACCCTCAATTCTTGTGTTCATCCTTCGGGATAGATACAAGATTTGAGGTAAAGCGCTCTTTCATTTAAACTATGAAAATTATGGGGTCAGTTTGACTTCATCTTTTTCAAAACTAAAATTTTTAAAAAAACGTCCTTCCGAAGCGTGCAACGGGATTTCAATTCCGATGACCGACAGCTTCTTACGGGCAAACTCCACACCAAAAATAGTACCAACAGCTTCTTACGGGCAAACTCCACACCAAAAATAGTACCAACAGCTTCTTACGGGCAAACTCCACACCAAAAATAGTACCAACAGCTTCTTACGGGCAAACTCCACACCAAAAATAGTGCCGACAACCAACCATGGTGAGCTATGGACTATTGGATCCCAAAATTATGGGATTTATGCCCATTTATTGGCCTTAACCAAAAATCTTCCCCATCATCACATGCCATTGAGGGTTAATTATAAATAACCCTTCCACGGGATCACGTGACCTCCTTGCCACCTCCCCTTAGTATCGACTGGCGTAGTGGTGGGAAAACACCAAAAAAGAGAGACCCAAGCCAAAATTCAAACCCAAACTCACCCATTTGAGCTGAACAATTCCAATTGGCTTCAGCACTTCAAAACTCTCCACCAAAGCACGATTTTGCACCCTTCAATTGGCCATGACAGCCACCCTTGGAAATTTTTATTTAAACGTCACCTCCATGGCCAAGAAATAAGAGCTAAATTTTGCTTAAGGAAACTCTACCAAATTGCTCTCAGTGACTCCCTAAGACTTCCTCAGTTCAATCCCACCACTTTCCCCCACTGATCCTCACTGTGGAAGCTCTATTTTGAGCTCAAATTTTTGCCAAAATCAGAACAGATCTCTCCACACCTCCACAGTGAACCAAACTTCAATTAACTGTGCACACACCATCTCCACAGTGAAAGAAGTTGATTCCCCACAAAAGTCCCTCTGAAATAGCCTCTAACCTAGCTTTAAATCAACACATGAAATTGAGCTTGATCGAATTCATACCTAGACCATTCACCAAGGAATGAGACTTCATCCAGAAGTTTTTTGAGACCAATCAAAGCTACCACCACCATTTAATTGAAGCTTCCCCTCTCAAACAATGGTATTGAACTCCAAACCTAAACCAAGCTTGTTTCAACCCTCCATACGTATTTATTGAATTTCATATCGTATAAACTGTATAGATGTGTTTGTCTTGAGTGGATGAAGGTTTAGGAACAAACTTCACGTGATTTGGTTGAGTCTAAGCTAAGATGTTAAGGTTTTAGTGTGAACGATTCACGGGTTAAGTCACTTGGGGATGATAATAGAGAGCAGACCAATTGTGTGTGTATACAATGGATGGAGAAGATCAAGCCGGACAAATTCATGATGTATAAAGCGCGATCCGCGTGGAGGCTACATGGCTGGTGGCTTCAAATGGCGGAGCGATGCGTGGAGCCTTTGGAGGACGAGGATGAGTTGGTGCCGCGTGGATAAGTATAAAAATAGGGATTTTTGAATTATTTTAAATGCCTAAACTTCCAAAATCCATATCTTTCTCTAAAAAAATCATAAAATTAAAAGAAAAACACCATCTTGCTCAGTGAATAGAGGAGAATAATGTAGGTTAAAAATAAAATTTATTTTCTCAATCCCTGGTTTTTAATTAATTAAATACCCTCTGTGGTATTTTAATTCTCCATGGCTTAAAACATTTCACCATGGCTTGAAATTTTGAGGGTTTGTTCCTCATGATAGGGGCCACGTCTTCTGATTTTCCCAAGGTTAGAGGGCATATCCATGCTTCAAACCTTAATTTTCAAGCTAGGTGACCATGTTGGGCTTATTTAAATTATATAAATCAAAAAATCACTTGAAAAATTATTAGAAAAGTTTTAGTAGGTTTTTTGTAGTTAGATAAATCTAGGAAAAAATATTGTGATGCTTTGAATCATGTTGTGAATTTTTATACTTAGAACATATAAAAATTTAACAAAATTAACTGAACATTATTCATATAAATCATATCTACCCACTGTAAAAATTTGAAAATTATTTGGCTTGATTTAAACACTAATATGTATTTTTTAAGAAATGTTGTATTTTTGTACAAAGATAATTATAATAAATTAAATACATTTCAAATAATTATCAAAGGTTGTTTTCTAAGTTTCTTATGATCAGAGGCACTTAGGAAAAATAAAATTTATTTTTGGTAAAATACTTGATTTTTTAGCCATTTTTTGGATTAAAAAAGATTAAAAATACCAAAAATACAAAAATTCAAAATGTGCCAAATTTTCCTCTAATAACTTGGGACTCAATAAAATATTTTCCTAATTTTTCTAAGATTAAAAATAAGTTTTAAAAGCTTAAAAATGAATTTTCTTTATTTTCCCACCAAGATAATTATATTAAGTAAATTAAAAATAAAAAAAATATAAAATTTGATTCTTGAGTTTTCTAAACTTAGAGGAGTCTAATAAAAGTATAAAAATAGTTTTTATAATTAAAACACTATTTTCTATTTAAATAAATCATGAAAATTGATCTTAAATTAAATGATAAAAATAGAATTTTTATTCAAAAAATCATGAAATCATGAAGTGTCTATCTGACCTTAGGAAACCTCTAATAATTTTTCCATAAATATAAATTTTATTTTGGATAATTAAATAAGCTTTTGAAAATCCTAGTTTCTAAATTTAAATAATTATCTAAATTAAATTACATTTTAACAATCCACATATTCTCCTCTCATACTTTAATTACCTCATAGATATGACACTCTAACCCTCAAAGTCGTTTAAGTTGTGAGTTATGAGGTAAAGTACCCCAAGGGCAAGATAGTCATTTTTGACTTTGGTGCCTTAATCAAAATTTAGGATTAACTAGAGATAAATGGGTAACTTTGATCCTAATAAACATGTTTGGGTGATTGAAATGCAATGGGATTATAAGGTAGAAACTCACCCACCACCTTTGCACAACATCAATAGATAATAATCTCCCCCAATCTTCATGACTTGGAAGTCAATTAATATCAAAAGTTTCTTAAGTGAGAGGCTTAAAATAAAAGGATGATAATTTACTTTTCTTAAGCCCAAAGTTGATGATAATGTGATCTTTAAATGAAAATACATGTCACTTAAAGTAAAATCTTAACCTTCACCAAATTCCCCATTATGATTGCTAAGGGCTTGGTAGTGACCTAGGCTCAATATCTAAGCTCAATTGATTTGATTTAGAAGATAATTGGGTCGATAATCAATATCTTTAAACACTCCAAGTCCAACTTTACTTGTGAACACAACAATCTTAAATGACTTAAACTTGCCTTAGGGGCACTCACTTACATAACTCTTAAATGAAACGTCAATTGATTGATTGAGTACCCTATTCTTGGAATAACTATATTGTTGAGTTTCACTAAGTAATGGGGTAGTCACACTCAACCTTAGATGATTATTGGAATATTATGATAAGATCAAAATGAACTCGGGATATTTCAAGAGACATTAAAAGTGATCTAGGGTCACATCTTGAACATTTTGAAATATATTGGATATTTTGAAGGACAAATTGAACTTGTCATATTTTGTTCTAAAATCATCCACTAGTTTATTCTGAGATTCAACTAAATCATAACTTGGAGTTTGGTAGCTAAACCTTCATCTACACTTGTAATTTAAACTTTCAGGTGGTGCAACGAGAAGACTCGCCAGGTACGCTTTTACAGTTTACAGTACCATTTTCTCTTTTACTTTCCACACTATACTTTCATGCTTACAAAACTTGCATGTTGCATGTTTGCATGTTAAACAATGATGACACCCTACATGAAAATCAAAAAACATATAGGATAGCCGCAAAACCAAAATCAAAATTAAAATCAACCAAGATAAAATTCACGGCCGCAACATTCAAAATATAAGACAACTCAAAAATTAATAAAAAACATTACAAACAAAAATTTACAAACCAAAAATTACAACTAAATTAAGACGTCTCTATCGGATGATCGGGAATCCCTCAAAAGAGGTAACTGACAACGACTTTATATATGCTTAAAAATACAAGAATTTGATATTGTTGTTAGAAGATTTAAGTTCCCGGCAATGGCGCCAAAAGCTAAACAACAATTATACATTTGATAAAAATGTGTATAAAATATTCAATAATTGCAAAGCCACACTTATCAACGCAAGTATACGTATCGCTCAAGTAATACAAGGCTCTAATGGAGTCTTGGATATCAATCCCACATGGAGTAATACTAGAGACTACGAACTTGGACTTAGATAATCAATACTTAATCACAACAATACAATTTAAATTGCTTATTTGTCACTAATAGGCAATTGAAATAAATATGTAATTTTAATAAACTCTTAATTAACTAATTCTACTAATAAAGTTTCTAATGTGAAGTTCAATATATAAGAAAGCATCCTTCTCCTTGTCAAGAAATTAAAGTGAATGGATAAAGTGAATTAGTTCAAATTGTATTGTGCCAAATAGGAGCATACCTCCTATGTACCCTTTGGTCCAGGCATAAAGAAGATTGACTAATCCTATGCTTGGTTATTGAATCTGCGGCTAAGCGGGGGGGGGATCAGCTCTCACTTTGGAGCTCTCACATTCCCCTCGCCTGAGGGCTAACATCTACACTTCA
>NW_018235000.1:74612-75914 GCF_001263595.1 Phalaenopsis equestris
TTCACTTTAGTTGTAAAACTCAACATATTTTAACAAATCAATTGGCCACATTGAAAGTAAATTAAGATCGAAGTGAAAAGATCATCACAACTTCTTTAACATTCTCATGGCTCAACCAATTCAAATCACCATTTCACAAAATCTCAAGACAAGGAGAAAGACAGAGAAAACTACTCAGAACTCATGGAGAAGATACGACAGAACTTAGAACTTATATATAAAAGCAAGGTCCTACAAACTTCAATAAGTAAATACCACTTGTCTCTAATTCCTCCACAAGCAAACTCCTCGAAGTTCCTCTGAATCTCTTTCTTTCTTTACAGCACACAAAATTCTTCTTTGAAGCGGCAAGGAGGAAGAAATCCCTCACTTTCCCTCCACTCTTACAATCTCATGAAGAATTCCTCACAATACTAACCCTAAATTAAACTCTCTACACTCTACAAAACAACAAAAACTCAGCGGACACCACCACGGGCTCCTCTTTTTTCGGCCCAAATGTTTCTCTTAAAGTTGTAGAAGAGTTTTCCAAGAGTTGCCTAAGCGTCCCTTAAAAAATAGTCCACATTCAATGCACCTATTAAGAGAACCGCAGCTCTCGCCGTCGGTAGCCTCGATGGCGCCGTCGGCAGCCTTCTAGAATATTTTATTCTAGAATCTCGGAAAAAACCCACCATCGGCGCCGTTGGGCTCTCCATCGGCGCCCTAGTTCAAATCTTCTAATTTTTGTCCTTTTTGCTCCAAATTTTGCTCATTTTTGCATCTTTTTGCTCCAATGACCATAATTCAACATACCTGCAACAAAACATAAAAAATACCCTTCTTTAAAGTGCAATATCATCAATATTAATATAAAATAGGTATGAAAATCTCAACATCTCAACATATTTTCCTTTGGTCAAAATCTCCCAAATTTAACTATTACTTGTCCTAAAGTAATTTTAGTACTACATAAAAGTTATGATCTATTGTAGTAAAGTTTTAATTAAAAAATAATATAAGTTTGATTTAAGTAAATACCATAGCGAGATTTTTAGAAAAAATTCAAGTAATTAAATTAACTTTGTAGGTACAAAATTATTTAGTCATAAAGTTTAAGTGTTCTAGTTTTCTGTTCATTTCAAGAATGACTATATGTTATAATATCAAGTCACTCAGAATACGCAAATGATAGGAACTTCATGAGAACACTACTAGTAAAAGATGTTAATCTATAAATATAAGTTCAGGAATGTAGATTTCCCTTTAGGTAGGACCAAGTGAAGCAAATTTTTGATTAGACATCTCCTCAAGCTTCTCCTC
>NW_018235000.1:76295-103915 GCF_001263595.1 Phalaenopsis equestris
ATAATATTTAAATATCTACAAAATATAGTTATCTGAATTAAATTCACTACAAAAAATCATATTAATAATTTTTTAAAATATTAAAATTGAGAACATCTAATAGTTAATCTTTTTATTCCCTCCCCCAAACAAAAAAACGATCTTCTATACATTTCTTCCCTTCAAATACTGAAGCAAATCTCGACTGAGCCTTTGCATTGACGAAGCGAGACTTAACAAACTCAAGTCGCCTCTTTTATTGCAGTGTCATGTCAATCTAATCATAATTATAAAAAATACCAAAATACACTTCAAATACTCAAATAATGGCTTCCAAGAGTGACTCTAAGAGTTTAAATCTAAATTCCATGAATTTCTTCCAAATATTTTATCCACATTCTCAATTTTTTTTTGGATCTTCTCAATGTAGAAGAAAAGAAATTCAAGGTGAAAATCAAATATTTTTAGTTTGGAGTGAAGCTCTTACCAAGAGATGATCAAAATTCAGTGTCTAAACGCTTTGAAATTGCCCTAAATCCAAGATCTTCAAGCCCTAGATCAAAATTTTTGTTTTTTAAGAGGAAGGGGATGAGGAATAGTGGTAGCTAACTAGTCAAAATCGCGGTTAAAAGTGTTTTTTCAAGCTCTCACCGTCGGCGGGGTCTTCAGCGCCGTCAGCAAGATCTATTGAATTAAATATCTATTGAATTAAATAAAGATCTATTGAATTAAATAGCCTAAGTCTCGGGAAAAATCTGTCGTTGGCGGCGTCAATGTCGCCGTCGGCAAGATTTTCAAAATTTGTTCAATTTCCATATTTTTGCGAATTTGAAAAATTTCAAGCCTCGACGAAATTCGTTCAATCATTCTAGACATAAATTTTAAGTGATTAAATGATGTACTAACCCAAATAAACATTCACAACACAAAACCTTATAATTATGTATAACTTCCAAGAGTTACAATACACGTTACACGACACACATAAGTTTGGTATTTTCTCAACTTCAATACATCAATTCAGCGTCGCAATCTAAGCCACAACACTTTAAATGCTGAAAACAAACATCCTATGCTCAATCTCAACTATACTGAGATCTAAAAGCAAATTTAGAAAGTGACCTAAGCACATAAGTTCAAATCAAATGACACACTTAGACATATAGGTGGCAAAATAAATCTACTGCTATTTTGATTCTATGCTTGTTTCTCCTCTGATATCACCCATTGATTGAACATGAACGGAGAGGTTTTAGAAGGGACGGTGTGGGAATTCTTCAGTAGAGTCCTCTTCTATCAATCCCATCTTCCTCATCAATCGTATCAAACTTCCTTCGATATGTCCAGAGTGATCAAAATGCTCTTTCATCCTCCAGTCTAGATGATCAAAAAAAGCAGAGGTATTGTTAATTGCATTCATAACATTTTGCACATCTTTTTCCAGTTTTTTGATTCTACGCAGGATCACTAGTGTCTTGTCCATACCTAAAGCCTGAATAGGAAGTGAATTCTGAGATGATTAATCCACAATAATAGTCGTAACATTCTCATCTTCATTGGTTGGGAACTTCTCGGTTAGGTCCAAAGGCTTCCAAGGCAGAAGTACTTTTTCCTAATTCTCATAAGATACTTAGAACTGATTGCAAAGTAAGAAAATTGTTGAAGGATGTCCAAGCTCATAAGTTGATCCATGAACGATCAGACCAAAAAAAAACTTCACAATTATCGATCCGATATCGATAATCAAAACTTAATCACATAGAACTCCCATTTGGATGCAGTAATTCAGAATAGCACTTTCCTTAGTAACTTTACCGATCCTCATCGTCGGTAATAGTTTTGCAGAAATGAAGAAGTGCCAGTGTTTAGAAATGGGGCTTGGAAGTGTTGCCGAAAAACTAACATACCCGTTTTCTCTCATTTCCCAATCTTTAGTCTCGTCTGTCAAATATTGGTAGATCTCATTCATTAGTTTTCTTGTCGGGATGAAGTTGGAATAATGGCAGACAAGAACATTCTCGATCATATATAACTCATTAATCAGCATCTGAGTAAAAGTTATCCATCTACCTCGCACATAGACGACTCCCTGGTTGTTTCCATGCAAATTAACATAAAACTCCACCACAGGAATGATTACGGCGACTACGGCGGCTGTAGTGAAGCACAACACTTCCCATCGTCATCGTACAATTAGCTCTTCAGTTGCTGTCAAAGGACTGTTCAATCCTTGATTCACGAATCCTCTTTCTTTGATTAATCTCATCTTTGTCAACACTTTGTTGAAGATTCGCTGCGCCTTGGAACTAATGAACTTTCTCCGATTAAACACTCAAAATCTAAGGTTTTCAGTGGAATTGGATGCCATAGGGATGAATTTGGTGAAATTTCAATTTGTTTTTGAGGTAATACAAACTTAAGAACCAAATTTAGAAGTTTATAGGGAGTAACTCCCGCCCAAAACCGCCAAAAACCATCATTTCAAACTCCAAAAATCATCATCCCACTGTTCTCGCCATCGGCGGCGTCGATGGCACCCTCGGCAAGCCTTTAGAATTAATTGCCCGGACTCTCGGAGGAAAGCCTACTGTAGACGACGTCGAGCCCGCCGTCGGCGCCCAAGGATAAAATTTCACAGTTTCGCTCGTGTGTGAATGAGTTCCAGATTTCTCTATGGATCCAATTTTTATGATGATTCAAGGGTAAATATGAGTAGTAGAGTTCACTACTACTGCAAACTAACGACAATTTCAAATAAAAATACTATAATCACAATAAAAATAAAGATAACTATGGGTTTCCTCCCATAAAGTGCCTGGTTTAACGTCTTCAGCCCGACCTATTCAGGTATTACTCAGGTTGATTCACCATTAAAACCTCTTTAAAATTTTGTCTTTTACCCTTAGAATACGGCTTCAATCTGTGTTCATTTACTTTAAATCTATTCCCAGTCTTTTGATCTTCAATTTCAACAGTTCTGTAAGTATAAATTTGAGTCACAATAAAGGGTCCTAACCAACAAGACTACAATTTCCCAAGGAAAAAACTTCAGCCTTGTATTGTAAAGCAAAACTTCTTGTCCTGTTTCAAAGTTCTTCTGGTTAATCTTTCCATCATGCCATAACTTTAGTTTATTCTCTTAAATTATGTCGTTATTATAAGATTCATTTCTTAATTCTTTGAATTCATTCATTTGTAACAATCTCTTCTCATCAGTATCTTTCAAATTATAATTGAATTGTTTAATCACTCAGTATGCTTTGTGCTCCAATTCTACTCGTAAGTGACAAGTCATTCCAAAAATCAGCCTATAAGGAGTCATTCCAATAACTCTTTTATAAGCAGTCCTGTAAGCCCATAATGCGGTATCCAGTCTAGTAGACTAATCTACTCTACTAGGGTTTACAGTCTTCTCAAGTATTTTCTTCAGCTAACCCACTAGTTTGAGGGTGATAGGAAGTAGAGATTCTATGAATAGTATTAAACTTTTCTGCCAATCTCTCAATGTATTTATTCCTGAAATGGGATCCTCCGTCAGTGATAATCACTTTCGACATTCCGTATCTAGTAAAACTATTTTTCATTAAAAATCTTGAAACACTTTTAGCGTTACAACGAGGTAAAGCTTTTGCTTCAATCCACTTTCAAATGTAGTCTACCGCAATTAATATAAGTTCCCAGATGAAGGAAATAAATGGTCCCATGAAATTCAATCCCCAAACATCAAAGATCTCAACTTCTAACATGAAATTCAGAGGCATTTCATTTCTTCTAGATAAATTGTCTACTCGTTGGCATCAATCACAAGTTTTTTTGTATCTGTAAACATCTCTAAAAGAGAGTAGGCTAATAGAATTCAGTTTGTAAAATTTCGGCTTGTAAAATTTTATAAGCAGTTTTATCAGTTCCAAAATGTCCTTTAAATTCAGAATCATGACAATATTGAATAACTAATTCAATTTATTCATAAGGTACACATCTTCTCATAATAAGATCCTTACATTGTTTATATAAATAAGGCTCATCCCAAAAATATGCTTTCGCATCATGAATGATTTTTTTTGTTGTTGCAATGTCAGCTTAGGTGGCAAAATATCACTTATAATATAATTAACAATATCAGCATGCCATGATATTTTCTACTCATTAATATTATAAAGTTGTTCATCAGGGAAACTGTCTTTAATTTCATTGTCAATATCAGATAATTCATGATATTCTAATCTCGATAAATGATCAGCAATTTGATTATCAGTCCCCTTTCTATCAATAACCACAAAATCAAATTCTTGCATCAAAAGTATCCATCTAATTAACATTGGTTTGGCATCCTTCTTTTGCATAAGATATTTAATAGCAGAGTGAACAGTGTGCACAACGCATTTAGTCCCAATTAAATAAGATCTAAATTTGTCAAAAGCATACACAATAACCAGTAACTCTTTTTCAGTAACAGTACAGTTAATTTGAGCATCATTATAAGTTTTACTAGCGTAGTATATAACTTTAAAAATCTTTTCATACCTCTGTCCAATAACAACTCCAATAGCATAATCACTAGCATCACACATCAGTTTGAATGGTTTCTCCTAGTTAGGTGAAACTATAATAGGTGTTGTGATTAGTTTTTCTTTTAATAGCTCACACATTTAAACAGCTTTCGAGAAATTTAAATTTCTTGTCTTTTTCTAAAAGTTGGCATAGAGGTTTGGTAATTTTTTAAAAATCTTTAATATAACGCCTGTAAAAACCAACAAGTTCAAGAAAACTTCTAACCCCTCTTACATTAGTACGAGGTGTTAATTTAGATATAACTTGAATTTTTGTAGGGTCTGCTTCCATACAATTTTTTGAAATTTTATGCCCTTACACAATTTCTCCTGCAACCATAAATTGACATTTCTCCCAATTTAGAACTAAATTAGTTCTTTCGCATAACTCCAAATCTTTTTCAGGATAATTTAAGCATACATCAAATGATGTTCCAAATATAGAGAAATTATCCATAAGAACTTCTAATCCATCATCAATTAACTTACTAAATACATACATCATACATTTCTGGAATGTTGGAGGTGCATTATATAATCCAAAAGGCATTCTTCAAAATGCAAAAGTTCCAAATGGACTGGTAAATGCTATCTTTTCTTGATTCTCAGGAGCAATAAGAAATTGATGGTAGTCGGTATATCCATCTAAAAAATAAAAATATTTGTGTCCAGCAAGTCTGTCCACTATTTGGTCTAAAAATGTCTAAAAATGGTGATCTTTCCTAGTGGCAGTGTTTAATTTTCTATAATCAATGCAAATACGCAACCCGATAACTTGTGTGATAGGTATTAATTCATTATTCTCTTTTGCTTCAACATTCACTCCTCCTTTTGTAGGAAAACAATGAATTGGACTTACCCAAGCACTGTCTGAAATAAGATATATAATTCCAATGCCCAATAATTTCAAAATTTCCTTCTTGACTACTTCTTTCATCATTAGTTTTAATCTCCATTGTAGATCAACTCTTGGTTTATATTGTTCATGCAATATAATTCTGTGCATACAGATCGAAGGATTGATTCCTTTAATATCAGCTAAGTTCCAACCAAAATCTTTCTAATATCTTTTTAATATATCCAAAAGTCTTTCCTCTTGCAAATCATTTAACTCTGAAGATATAATAACAGGTAATGTAGATGACTTTTCTCGAAACACATACTTCAAGTGGTTAGGCAATATTTTCAACTCAAGTTCAGGTGATTTTATAATTGATGGAACTAGATTCTTATCAGCATTTCTTGTAATATCCAGCATCTCAAATCTTTCCTGAATATAATTAATTCTTCATTTTATATTTCATCCAAAATAACTTCAGCTTTATCTTCAAAATGCTCTTTCTCTTCAAAATGTTCTTTAAAATGCTCTTGTAATAGATGTTCACTAATTTCCATGCGAAAACATTCATTATCTCTTTCAACAGCAGGGTATTTCATAGATTTCGCAATGTTAAAATTCACTTCTTGATCGTTAACTCTCATAGTTAATTCTCCCTTTTGAACATCTATCATAGCTTTTCCAGTAGCTAAAAAAAGGTCTCCCTAAAATTATAGTTATTTCTTTATCTTCCTCTATATTATATCTAAAATAATGAATATGAAAGATAAATTTATCAACTTTTACTAACACATCTTCTATAACTCCCTTAGGATAAGTAACTGAATGATTCATTAACTGAAGAGTTACAGAAGTAGGTGAGAGTTCTCTAAATTCTAATCTTTTGAAAAATGATAGAGGCATAAGAATAATGCTGGCTCCCAAATCACATAAAGCTCTTCCATAAAATTTTTCACCGATAGCACACAGTATAGTGAAACTACCTGGATCTTTTTATTTTTTAGGAAGCTTTTTCTGAATAGTTGCACTATACTTTTTAGTGAGTGCAACAATCTCACAGTGTAACACTCTCATTAACAATGAACTTTCTTTTCTTGTTCAAAATATCTGTCATAAATTTCACATAATTGGGCATTTGCTCTAAAGATTCTACCAAGGGAATATTTACCGTTAATTTCTTAAGAATTTCTAAAAACTTGGAGAATTGTTTATCATTTTTGTGTTGCTTCAATCTTTGAGGAAACGGTGGTGGAGGTTTCTCCACAGTAATTTTCATTGGTGTAAGTGGATATTCTAAATTTGGGTATTCATGATCCTTTTCTTTCTCTGTATCAACTTTCTCTTTGTCAATTTTTGTTTCTTTATGCACTCTTGTTTCCAATTCTCTTCCACTTTGTAATTGTATCGCTTTTATCTGTTCTTTTCCTTGATCTTTAGGATTTGGTCCCAAAGTACTAGGAAAAGTTCCCAATATTCGGTTACTAAGCGCAGTAGTGATATGCCCCAATTGGTTTTCAATATTCTTAATAGCAGTTCCTTGATTTTGTTACTAGTTTCCTTGAATTTGTAATTGATTTCCTTGATTCTACAATTGTTGACCCATGTTTAGTATCATCTCTTACATAGACAACTTCTTTTCCTTAAATTGAGTTTTACTGTTAAATCCTGGAGGATAAGAAGGTCTATAATTAACATTTCCTTGGTTGGATGAATTTCCCAATGGGTTCACTGGGTTGTTTGCCCATTGTTGATTTATAGAAAAATTGTTATTCCAATTAAAATTAGGATGATTCTTCCAACCTGGGTTAGAAAAGTTTGAATAAGGATTGTTGGATCTATTGTTAATCACATTTAAAGTCTCATACGAAGGTTGAACATCCACAAATTACCCAGATGAATTCTCTTCCATCATAGTATGTGTTGGAGAATAATTCATTCCATAATGATCTAATTTCTTTGATATTGCAGCAATCTGCGATGTTACCATAGATATTGCATCGGAATCGTGGATACTAGCTACACTTTTAGAATTTACCCTTTCAGAGGGCCAATGAAAATTGTTGGTAGCCATCTCTTCTATTAACAAAAAAGCCTCATCAAAAGGGTTTGACATTAAAGAACCAATAGCCGCAGCATCTATAATTGATCTAAGAGATCCCACTAATCCATTATAAAAAGTTTTAATTAACAACCAATCTGGTAACGAATGACGAGGGCACTTCCTAAGAAGATCTTTAAATCTCTCCCAAGCTTCATATATCGACTCTCCATCAATCTGACAAAATGATGTTATGTCATTGTTTAGCAGTTTTGGATGGAGGGAAATATTTGGATAGACCTTTCTGTGAAAGTTCTCCCCAATTTTTAATAGATCCAGGTGCTAACGAATTTAACCACATCTTAGCCATATCCCTAAGTGAAAAAGGGAAAAGTCTAAGTCTAACAGCATCGTTTGAAACTCTGTCCTATCGACCCCTCTTAATTGATTATTTTGTACCATTTGGATAATAGCAGGTTTAAGCTCAAATGAATTAGCAACTACATAAGGATTTTGGGGATTTTGGATAGATATTTGGATAGATAAGTGAATTTCATATGCTGTAGGATTTGCATAATCCCGTAGAGGTCTAGGTTGATGTTCATTTTTATTCCTTGATTGTTCACGTTGTTTTCCATTGTGTCAGGCTTTATAAGTTCTTTTCTTAGTTTTCTAATTCTTCTAACAGTGCGTTCTAATTCCGAATTGTAGGGTATAAGATTTTCAGGTACAAATTTACGCAAACAATTGAAATAAGTACACAGAAAATTAGTTAACTAGATATGGAAATAAGTTGCAAATTAAGTTAAAGTTTTCTAATAATCCTAATTTGTCCGTTACTCTAATTATGGTTTTTTTTACTCCCCGGCAACGGCGCCAAAAACTTGACAGCGACTTTATATATGCTTAAAAATACAAGAATTTGATATTGTTGTTAGAAGATTTAAGTTCCCGGCAACGACGCCAAGAACTTAACAACGGTTATAGATTTGATAAATATGTGTATAAAATATTCAATAATTGCAAAGTCACATTTTAAAGTCACACTTATCAACGCAAGTATACGTATCACTCATGTAATACAGGGCTCTAATGGAGTCCTGGACTTCGATCCCACAGGGAGTAATACTAGAGGCTACGAACTAAGATTTAGAAAATCAATACTTAATCACAACAATACAGTTCAAATTGCTTATTTATCACTAATAGAAAATTAAAATAAATATGTAATTTTAAAAAATTCTTAATTAACTAATTATACTAATAAAATTTCTAATGTGAAATTCAATATATAAGAAAGCATCCTTCTCCTTAGAAGCATTAAATATTGTATGTGTCAAATAGGAGGAATTCTATTCTTTACCCTTTGGTCCAAGAATAAAGAACATTGACTAATCCTATGCTTGTTTACTGAATCTGCGGCTAGGCTGGGAGGATACCGGCTCTCACTTTGGAGCTCTCACGTTCTCCTCACATGAATGCTAACATCTACACTTCAGTACCCAAACAATAGGACCAAATTGAGGATTTTAGTCCGCCACTCTAAAATCTCCAATTCTACGCCCATCAAAGTGTATTTCTATATTTATTTGCATTTAACTCCCATGAACTTAACCATCCATGGTATCTGAATGTGGTTCTACTTTTTTCAGAATTACATAGCCCTCTCGGGTCATAATGCAATTACAACGAATTTTAACACTACAACAGGCCTTTATTGTAATGTAAATAAAACATCATCACAACTACTTTAACATTCTCATGGCTCAACCAATTCAAATCCCACTCAAATCACCATTTCAAAAAATCTCAAGACAAGGAGAAAGATAGAGAAAACTACTCAGAACTCGTGGAGAAGATACAACAAAACTTAGAACTTATATATAAAAGCAAAGTCATACAACTTCAATAAGTAACTTCAATAAGTAAATACCACTTATCTCTAATTCCTCCACAAGAAAACTCTTTGAAGTTCCTCTGAATCTCTTCCTTTCTTAACAGTACACAGAATTCTTCTTTGAAGCGGCGAGGAGGAAGAAATCTTTCACTTTCCCTCCACTCTTACAATATCTTGAAGAATTCCTCACAGTACTAACCCAAAATTAAACTCTCTACACTCTACGAAGAACAAAAGCTCAACGGACAACACCACGGGGGCTCCTCTTTTTTCAACCCAAATGTTTCTCTTAAAGTTGTAGAAGAGTTTTCCAAGAGTTGGATAAGTGTAAAGTGTACCTTCAAAAATTGTCCACATTCAATGCACCTATTAAGAGAACCGCCGTTTCCATCGGCGACGGCCTCCATGGTGCCGTCAGTGGCCTTCTAGAATACTTGATTATGGACTCTCGGGAAAAACCCGTCGTCGGCGCCGTTGGGCTCGCCGTCGGCGCCCTAGTTCAAATCTTCATATTTTGGTCCTTTTTGCTCCAAATTTGCTCCTTTTTGTATTTTTTTTGCTCCATTGACCATAATTCAACATATTTGCAACAAAACATAAAAAATACCCTTCATTAAAGTGTAATATCATCAATAATAGTATAAAATAGGTATGAATATCTCAATATATTTTTCTTTGGTCAAAATCCCCCAAACTTAACTATTACTTGTTCTCAAGTAATTTTAGTACTACATAAAAGTTATGATATATTGTAGTAAGGTTTTAATTCAGAAATACTATAAGTTTGATTTAAGTAAATACCATAGTAAGATTTTTAGAAAAAAAATTCAAGTAATTAAATTAACTCTATAGGTACAATACTATCTAGTCATCAAGTTTAAGAGTTATAGTTTTCTATTCATTTCAAGAATGACTATATGTTGTAATATCAAGTCACTTAGAATATTCAAACGTTAGGAACTTCATGAGAACACTACTAATAAAAGATGCTAATCCATAAATATAAGTTCAGGAATGTATTTAGGTTTTCCCTTTAGGTAAGTCTAAATGAAGCTAATTTTTTATTAGGCATCTCCTCAAGCTTCTCCTCATATATATATTTTTTCTTTTTCTTTTCTTTCTTTCTTTTCTTATCTCTTTTTTTTATATGTCAGGATTACTATATCTGGATAGTCTTTAATGATTTTGAACTTCACTATCCTCTTCTTAAAGTTAATTTTTTTTACATTTATTCACGGGCAAGAAGAAATACTGAAATATTTCTCCTTAAAACTAAAGCCAAATATTGGGATAGTTTGGAAAGTCACAAAGGTTCTCCTTCAGATCTATGACATCCCCTAGTTCTTCCTCATTTAGATTCTACAAGAAATGTTCCAAATTTGAACCATACCCCTTCCACACCTCTTTGTCCGATCTCATTGAAAATTCCTATGCTTTTGAACTTCTTGAAGATCATTTTTCCTTATTTTTATCGAGAGTTTTCTCAGGTGACTTCGATTATCTAAGATGTAATTAACTATAGGGGTTTGCCCTTATACGAAGCTTGTCCGAACCCAGCTTAATATAAACCTTATTCAACTCTTTGTATTAAATAGGGGCACTTGTCGACAAATAAATAATTTTGCAGACCAAACAGATGTCATATATTTCTTAGTTTATTTGATTGAGCCTCATCCTCAAGTCTTGTGTTTATCCTTCGGGGTAAATACAGGGTTTAAGGTATAATGCTCTCTTGAAAAATATAGGGTATAGTTCTCATTCATTTAAACTATGAAAAATATGGGGTCAATTTGATTTGATAATTTTCTAAACTATATATACATATGTAAATTAAAATGTCCTTCCAAAGCGGGTGACGAAATTTTGATTCCGGAGACCGATAGCTTCCAACAGGCAACTCCAACCGAAAATAGTGTCGAGAGCTTCTGGCAACTCTGCTGGGGACTAGCTTTTCTCTCCATTTAAATCAAGAAATATTATCTTCATACATCATTAATTTGTTCATGTACCTCTTAGACCAAATCACCTTTCTTCCGTTGGCATGCTTTAGCCATTTCTGTCTTCGAAAAGTACGGTCAACTCTTTTAAACACCGGGACCGTCTATTTGACCACCTTTGGACAGAGGGGTTCAGGAGGCCATTAAGGACTTTTTTAATCTTTATGTGGGGTCAGAGTTCCAATATGTGTGTTGCTGGACTAGTTCCACCTACGCATTTTGCGTTGTTAAGATGGTCCCACACTAGGTCTTGAACTTCACTTTTTCCCTATCGAGTTTGATTTGTTGTTTTGCAAATTAATTTGAATTGTGTCGTGCTACACGTGCTCTTTAATTCTTCTTATATTAATTAAATCTTTCAACAATCAAATTATTTCTTACTAAAATTTTAAAACATCCACCAATTAAATAAGGACTTACCCGGTTTATAGATTGAGCTCTGTTAATTTGTAGTGCTCGCACTATGATTACGAGGTATTGGCCAAATAGCTAGTCTTATAGCTTTCTCTTTTGAAGCTGCTACAATGGCGTGCTCAACGCTCAATTTTTCCTTCAAACTACTGACGAGTCACGATGCCCGCAATGTCGCTCCCACCATCAAGTTTGGAGCAGGATTTGAAGATCTCGAGGTCGTTCTCAAAAAAGCCTCTTTCGTCATAATTAAAGTCGCAACTCCAGAGGTTCAAGAACTGTCTACCAAGTTTAACTTGAACTGCCTTACAAACTTTCCTTCTTTCAAGAAAGTCAAGACTACTGCCACCACGACATCTAGCAAGTCTGTTGTTCCCGCTGCTGCTCAAGGAAAAGAAGTTATGATCTTTGAAGACCCAGCTGAGGGATTGGTTATCCCGTCGTTAGTGTTTGAAATCAGATCAAGTTCAAGGATTGCACCATTAACCCGAACCCATAAGAGAAACCGCAGTCGGAAGGTTCGGAGGGCTACTCAAGCCTAAACTTTTAAGGAAGTACCTGTTGATGAAGATCCTCACCAAGATGAGTCAGGATTATTCAAGACCTATCCACTTCTGCAAGGGAGTAGGTTCCATTCCTTATTAATGTAGGTTCCATTCCTTAATGGATAGCAATGGGTACGAAAGTATCCAAAAGATTGCCACTAATTTATCATCACTTCATGGACATAGTGAGGAGAGGAAGAAGTCTACTCCGATTACCGGAGTCAGATTAGTTTTTCAGAGACTAGATTCTAAAGAAGGTTGTTCAGTTAGCGAGTTACTCAGACGAGTGGGACGTGCAGTATCCCCTCGCATGAAGAAGCAAATTCTGAAGGATGTCAAATCTGCCAGACGATCTCAAAAGTCAACTGAAGTTTTGCCTGCTCGCATTACAATTTAGTTCTATTTGGGAAGCAGAGTTGGTACCACCATTGTTAATACTGATTCCACCATTGCTAGACTCGCAAGCCGTCGACCAGCAACTCACGTTTGGTTCCAAGAACTCTACCAATCACCCACTATAAAGATGTTTCTAAAGTTATAAAGGAAAAGATGAAGAGGTTGCCAAGTATTGTATCTGGTCAGCAATATAGGGGGCACACCATTCCTTGACATGTCAATGTTTCTGCTGAGACACTCCGTCTCAAGACATCATCGTCAAAGAAAAAGGTATGGATACCCAAGGTCATTGTACCGATACAGTCCAGTAAGCTCGCCGAGAAAGATCATGGAATGAATCTAGGGTTCAAAGTATCTGACATTGTCGCAGCAATTGTTAGCGAGATAGAGGAGCAATTGGAGGAGGTCCAGTAGGGTCCTCCAGACCTTAAGACAATCCAAGAATCAATAATTGAAGAAAAGGTTGAAAAGCTCAGGATTGAGATTTCTGAGTTACCCCAAGAACATGGAGTTTCCATTAATGATGATGAAGATTTTGACTTTAACAAGTACCTCAAATACGATTTCATGAATATCCATGTCATTGAAACTAGAGCCACTGCATCTGCGTGAGATGCTAAACCTCTCGTCGAAATGAATGATATAGATGAGCTGTGTAGGGCTATCTTCTTAAGGGATGAGCAAGTCTGCTAACTGGAGAAAAGGATGGAAGAGATGGCCACAACCATGACTGCCATGACGATAGTTCAAGGACAATCTCAACCCCCAGAGTTAGCCTTTCCAGAAGTCAATCAGCTGGAGATTAAACATATCTCAGATGAAAGGAGAGAAGTTGCCTCAGCAAATAGGGATGAACAACCAAACAAGGATTCTCCATCAACCGCCTTGCCAGAATAGGAATTTAAACAAATGGTTGAACAAGTTCGGGAGGCCTTAACCCAACCGAAGGGTGGTGTATTAATTTTAAAGGGTAGACCTTACCCGGAGGTGTTCGATGTCATACCCTACCCTAAGGGTTTTGGTCGCCAAACTTTAAGATATTCGATGGGACTAGAAATCCCATACAGCACATAAGACATTTTCGAGCCAGTTGTGGTAATACTGGCGGTGATTAAGGCTTGGTTTTTCTGTCAGTTTGTCAGCAGCTGTCAGGAATTGCTTTTGATCGGTATGTCAAATTACCCAACAGATCAGTTAAGACATTCACCAAGCTAGAACAATTGTTCATGAAAAGATTTTTCGGAGCTCAACATCACGTCTCTATTGGATTTTTGGACTTGGATTAAAATTGAATGCAATTCAGGCTTTATTAAGGCCAATTGAGGGTCAAGTTTGGTGTGTAGTATTGTTATGAAGAGTTTAGGATTCAAATTAGGGGAAATTGAGAAGGCTGTGGGGTTCAATTTGGTGGAACCAAGTCATAAGGCGAAAGTTGGGGTTTTGACTTAGATCAAAATTGGGCTCAAAGCATGGGCCAATTAAGCTTGAATTTTGATTATATTGGTCATTTTAAAGGTGAATTTGAGCTTAGAATTGAAATTGAGAGAAATTTGGGCTAAATTGATGGACATTTAAGGTGAATATGTGGAAATTCAGCCTTTAAAGGCAATTTGGGGGTTTTGGTCAAAATGGTCAAATTGGCCAAATTTGGTTTAATTGGAGGGTCCAAATTGGTTTTGGAAACATTTAGAGTGATTTTGGAGGTTTTAGAGTGATTTTGGAGGTTTAGGGTATTTTTGTAATCCTGGCCATTTTAGGGGTATTTTGGTAAATTTGGAATTTTTGGGTAGTTTTGGGTAACTTGGGTAAATTTGGAATTTTGGTAAATTTAGAATTTTTGTGTAGTTTTGGTTAACTTGGGTATTTTGAAAAGGCTTGAAATGATTTTTGGACAAATTTTGCTATTTTGGGTGGATTTGGGAATATTGGGAATTTTGGCCAAATTTAGGGCTCCAAAGGTATCTCGGTAATTTAGGGGAGTTTGGGGTAAAATGCCAAGTTGGATATTTTTGGTAGAATTGGGGTGACCTATAAGAGCGATGGACCAATAGAATCCCCATTTGGGTCCTCTATGTACTGGTTTTAGCTAAACCCTAGCCTAAGGCTAGTGGGTTTAGGGGACCATCTACATGAGTCTCCCAAAAGATCAAGAGATCAATGTCAACAAATACTAGGTTTAGGGGACAATCTACATAAAGATATACCTCTAAGCAAGAGACTTAATGGTTTACAAGTAAGTTTCTTGGTTTCTCTCATTATGCTAAAAAGAATAACAAGATTTGGTTCTTATGCAGAAAAGAAATATAATGGGCCATTCAACTGGATCACCCACAACTTATTCATATTTCTCTCTAAATCCAAGGTAATTCTGGTTTTTCCACTTTCATCTATGCTGGTTGTCATAAAGAGGATAGAAGAGAGCTATGGAGGTGCCTTTAACAGATGAGTGAAAATATACATTCCCCTTAGCTGGTGGGGGGTGATTTTAATAGTATTTCTTCTACAGCTGAAAATTTTGGAGGCAGGGTCCCAAACATTGCCAATATGACATCCTTTGGTGATAACATTCAAAAGGTTGGTCTATTTGACTTGGGTTTTCAGGGCCCACCTTTCACTTGGAATAGGGGTAAGTTGTGGGAAAAGCTTGATATAATACTTGCCAATGATTGGTGGTTCCAACAATACCTCCTTACTTTTGTCTCCCATCTAACTCTTGCTAGTTCTGATCATAGGCCCTTACTAATTTCTATCATTTCCTAAAGCCACCCTGCTCAGAATACTCCTTTCAGATACCTGAATTTGAGGTCTACACACCCCCATTTTGCTAATGTTGTTGGATCCAACTAGATTTGACCTAAACACTTTGACCCCCTTGTAAAACTTAGTCTCCTGCATATTAAACTGAGCGAAGCCCTTAGAAAGTGGGGTTGGAACACATTTGGTAATGTGTATGCTAATGTTGTGTGAGTTGAAAAGGAGGTTGAGGACCTGAAAGTTGTTGTTCAGAATGGGAAGCTCAAGAATTTGATTTGCTTACTTCTTAGACAAAACTGATTATTGCCATTGAGAACCAGGATCTACTCCTTAAACAGAAGGCATCTATAAATATTTTTACTGATGGAGATAAAAACACAAAATTCTACTATGCTTACATAAGTTACAAGAGGAAATGCAATACCATACACTCCATTCAATCTTCTGAGGGGCATTGGCTCCATAACAATGAAAGGATTGCAAACAGTGTTGTTAGTCACTACAAATTATTGTTGAATTCTCATATCACCCTTAATACTAATATTGATGCCACTTATTTTACAAAGGAGTTTGAGACCACTAGCATCTTCAGACTAACAGACCCTTCTTCTGAATCTGAAATCTAGAATGCTTTGAACAACATAGATAGCTCCAAATTTGCAAGCCCTGATGGTTTTACTATAGACTCTTACAAAAAATCTTGGAATATCATTAAGATGGAGGTTATTGATGCTATTATTAATTTCTTCAAAGGTAGCAACCTATGTAATTACTTCAGAGGCTCCTACTTTATTTTAATCCCTAAAGCTGACAAGAACAAGACTTGGGATCACTATAGGCCTATTTGCCTTAATCCAGTTATCAGTAAAATCATTAGCAAGATCATTGTAAGAAGACATTAACCCCGTTTGGACAATCTGATCAGCCACTGATCAGCCATAATCAAACTGCCTTCATTAAAAGAAGATCCATTACAGACAATGTGTTGCTGGCTCAGGAGTTACCGTTGGAACTTGATAAAATTAGTAGGGGTGGCATCCTGATATACAAACTGGATATAAAAAAAGCTTATGATACCATTGATTAAATTTTTTTCTGAATGTCCTTGTTGCTAGGGGGTTTCAGCATGACTTCTGCTATCCTATACACAGATGGCTTTTAAATAATAATCATTCCATCCTTATCAATGGGAAGGCTTGGGGATCTTTTTCAACTGCAAGAGGATTAAAGCAGGGTGACCCACTCTCCCCTAATATCTTCATTATTGCTATAGATTATCTTTCCAGAATGCTTGAAAGGCTATCCTCACTCAAAACTATTCAATATATCATCACAAATCCAATATATTCATCTCTCATTTAATTTTTATGCTGATGATGTGATGATATTCTCTAGTGCCTATAAAAATGCTGTAAAAAAAGTTTATCAATCTCTTAACAATTTCTAAGAACAGTCTGGCATGGTGTTCAGCCCTTCTAAATGTCAGTTTATTTTTAACAAGAGATCTTCTTCAAACTACAAGCAGTGGATATCTAACTACACTGGTTTCTCCATTGTTAAACCTCCCATTAAGTACTTGGGAGTCAACCTCATTTTTGGAATATCCAAGCTCATTCAATTTGATTAAGTCTTTCAAAAAATTCATTCTCACATCTCAAGCTTGTCTCATTCTTTGCTCTCCATTGGGGGAAGGATCACATTACTTAAAAGTATTTTCACTACTTTTCCATCTTATATTCACCAAACTATTTTTACAAAGAAAATCACACAAATCCAACTAGATAGAGTTTTCAATAGATTCGTGTGGACAGGACAAAGGTAAAAACTTCATTGGGCTTCTCGGCAGAAGATAGCTAAACCCACCCTAGCAGGAGGCATAAGGTTTAAAGGGCTCCAACAACTCATTCAAGTGAACTTTTGCAAAATGTGGGTTAACTTCAGGGCTCAAACCTCTATTTGGGCCAAATTCATGGGAGGTATGTACATCATCCCTCTATCATTACCAGGAAGTTAGGGGATTCCAAAATTTGGGCAAATATGCTCAAATTTAGACATCTTGCTAAGGAAATGTACATTTGGGACGGGTTTTGGTAATGTAAATTTCTGGCTGGACCATTAGTGTCCTCTATAGGAGTGTCTTGTATTTTTAGTTTTCAGACAGGGGACCTTTCCAACTAAGTATTTTTATACTATCTTTTTTACTGATAAACATGTAGGGAGCCGAATAATGCTTCTTTTTACAATATATATATATATTCCTTTAGATGTTGCTAATGGTCTAATCTCAGCTGCTATCTCAAGATTTACTAGACTTTTCTTCTTCAATCTCTGGTGTCTTCAAGTTCTACTTTTCTCTAGCTCTTCCTCTCTTCCCGGGCATCTGCTATTCAAATTATTATTGTTCCATTGCTTAGCTTCACTGTTGCTGTTTGGTTTTAATTTTTGAATTTTGGGGTTTATCTTTGCTGGTTCCTTTACTTACTCTACTGTCCAAGCGGTTTCTCTTTTACTCTGAATTGTTTGTTTCACATGTACTTTCGGCTTTCTAGCAAATCCTATTCTGTGGTGAGTTCTCAGTGATGACTGATCCAAATGCCATTTACCTTGCAACTAATATTCACTGGGCTAAGGCCACATTTGCTGACATTGTTGGGAAAGGTTTTGATAATGTCCGAAACCCAGATGACCTAGTCTTCCCTCAAGAGTACCATGAGCGAAATGACCCTCTTTTCAAACCTATTTGGAAGAAAAGTGGGAAGATGGCTATCTTTTTTATTGAGGAGGACATAAATGGCCTTACAGAAAGCTATAAATTCTCATTAATTGGCAAGTTTCAACTTGGTCATCCTAGAATAGAATTTGTGGAAAGATTCTTTGATGGACTAAAATTCAAAGGAGCTTGGAATGTGGGACTCCTTGATGGGAGGCACATACTCATCGACCTAACAAGGGAAGAAGACTATGCTAGAAGATTCTCAAAACGGTCCATACTGATTGAAGGTATCTTAATGAAGCTATAAAAATGGACACTTGATTTTGATCCTAGTAAAAAATTGCCAATTGTCCCCATTTGGTTTAAGTTACCAGGGTGTAAACTCCACTTCTTCAACCATAAAGTCCTTTTCAATATTGACAAAGATTTGGGAAGACCATTGATGTTGGATGCTCCCACCTTTAATTTATCAACACCATCTGTTGCTAGAATCTTGATTGAAAGAGATATTACATTACCTGCTGTGAAGGAAATTTGGTTGGGTACTAAGCACAATGGATACTGGCAGAAAATCATAGCTGAACAAAGGCCATATTACTGCCACCACTGTAAAATGTTTGGCCATACTGATGATAAATGCTTTAGGCATCATCCTAATCTTAGAAGAAGGTTAGCCCGATGGAATTGAGATACTAGCTGATGATAGAACTGCAGTCCATGATTTTGAATTTGTTGGGGAAAGGACTCAGGTTGAGCAACTTCCCTCTACCCCAACATTACCTCAAGTTGAGCAAGTTAAACAAGTTCAGTGTACTACAGTTCAAACACCTCCTGTTGAAATTAGGGATACTGTTATTGATAACCCTTTGGAAGATCCTTTGCTCTTGCACATGGCAAAGGATTTAAATGAGTGTTGGCAAGTTTAGAAATCAAAAAAAGAAAAAATTCTGTGGGAATTAAGGAATCTCCTCCCTTCCTCTTCTTCCTTGGAGGAAGACCCCCTCCCCACTAGCACAGTTAGGACTAGGAGGAGGGGAAAGTCGACCTCAATTGGATGATGAATTTAATCTGTTGGAATTTTAGGGGATTAGGACATTCTAGATCCCTTAAAAGAATGCTGGCACTTAATAGGATGTATAAACATTGGATCATTGCTATTCTTGAATCCATGATATCTAAACATATCAACAAAATAGTGAGGAAATTCTCTGGATTTCAACTTCTTGTTAACACCAACAGTAAAATTTGGTTGTTCTGCAGGAAGAAAATTCAGTGCACTGTCATCAAAGATGTGGACCGATTTATACATGTGAAGCTTAATTTAAATAGTTATAATGGCTTTGCCACTTTTATTTATGATGGTTGCTCTTCCACTGCTAGACAAGACCTTTGAAAACAAATACATGACTTCAACAATTTTATGAGTGATTTCTGGTTTGTAAGGGGTGATTTCAACTGTCTCTCTTCACCCAATGAGAAGAAGGGTGGGAGATCTCTTGATATCAATTTTATGAATTTTTTCAATGATAATATCCAGTTTGCTGGGCTATATGATTTGGGATTTACTGGACCTAAGTACACATGGAGAAGGGGGAGGATATGGGAGAGGCTGGATAGAATATTGGTGAATGACATTTGTTTTAGAGAGTTTCTCCATACATCTGTTCAACATCTTGCTATGAGTGTGTCTGACCATAGACCCTTACTTATTAATATATCTGCTAACACTACTAAAAGTAAATCCAACTTCAGATATCTGAATATATGACTATGCATTGTGATTTTTTAACTCAAGTCTCCCTGGCTTGGGCTGATGTACACCATCACAATCCTGGTATCAAACTCTGGCTATTACATAAAAAAGTCAGTAAGCATCTCGCATCTCTCTACTGGGAAGTGGTGGGGAACATTGATAGCAAGGTTCTGGAGGCTGAAAAGAGGGTATTGAACATTGAACATCTCCTGGTCAATGGATCTGGGTCTGAAATAGATCTACATTCTGCTAATGAACAATTTTTGGAAGCCATCCCTATGCAAGAGGAGTTCTATGCTCAAAAAGCTAATAGGATTAAATTCTGTGATGGTGATAGAAATTCTAAATATTATCATGCCTACATCAACTATAAGAGGAAATGTAATACTATTCATAAAATCACTACCCAAGATGGACAACTGATTACATCTGCTGATGGTATAGCTTTAAATGCTATTCAGTATTTTCACGAAATTTTCCAGCAACCTATTGTCCCCATGCCTTCCATTCAATGCACTCTTTTTTATAAGGAAAGGGAGTTCACTCAAAGCCTTTTACTCACTGATGTTCCTGATGAGAAGGAAATATGGGAAGCACTCAATTCTATTAACAGTTCTAAGGTTGCTGGACCTAATGGGTTTACAACTGATTTTTATAAAAAGGCTTGGTTGATTATGAAAGGAGATGTTATTGCAACAATCCAAAGCTTTTTCTGGGGTGTTGATCTCCCTAAACCTTTCTCCTCCTCTACTATTACTTTGGTTCCCAAAGGAAAAGCTTCTAAAAAATGGGATAATTTCATACCTATCAGCCTTACATCTGTTATTTCAAAGATTATCAGCAAGGTTTTATTCAATAGACTACAACCTCACTTGAATCAAATTATCTACAGGAATCAGACAGCTTTTATCAAGGGTAGAAGCATAGTGGATAATGTTCTCTTGGCCCAAGAGTTGGTATTGGATCTGGAGAGAACCACTAGAGGAGGTAATATTATTCTCAAATTGGATATCAGCAAAGTATATGACACAATTAGTTGGAACTTTATTAAACAAGTTCTCAATTCCAGAGGTTTTTCTCCTTCTTTTCTTACTCTAATCAATAGATGGCTGGCAAACAATTTTCATTAAGTCTTTATAAATGAAAATTCACATGGCTTCTTTAGTATATCCAGAGGTATTAAACAAGGTAATCCACTCTCTCCTACCACTTTATTTTTGTTTTTGACTACTTATCCAGAGTTTTGAATGAGATGGCTATCAGGAAACCTCACTCCATTTATAGTCATTGATCATCAATTGTAATCAGTCATTTGGCTTTTGCTAATGATATTATTATCTTTTCTAAAGCCTCCAAAACTTCTATTAGAGCCTTTATGCAGTGCTTGAATACTTTACAGGATATTTCTGGAATGAAATTGAATGCCCAGAAGTGCACTTTTGTTTTCAGCAAACATTGCAAAAGTGAGTTTAAGAATTGGGTCTCAGACTTAACTGACTTTACAAACAGTTGCCTTCCTGTGAAATATCTGGGAGTGTTTCTGATCAAGGGGAGAACTAAAAAATTTTAGTTTGATCATATCCTTGAAAAGATTCAATGCAAACTGCAGGCTTGGGAGAACACTAATTTATCCAACGGGGGTAGGATAACCCTTCTGAAGAGTGTCTTATCTGCCATTCCATGTTATCTATTGTAAATGAATGTTTTGACAAAGGCTACTCAAAGATTATTGGAAGGAATGTTTAATAGATAATAGATTCCTGTCTAAAGGAAAAAAAAACACAGGACTTCTTGGGTTAAAATTTGTAAACCTTTAAAGGAAGGAGGTTTAGGCTTTAAGTCCTTCCCTCAATTAATGCACACTAATCTTTGTAAGCTCTGGATTAAATTCAGATCCCAGGACTCTCTTTGGGCAGAATTCTTAAGAGGTAAATACTGTAAACAGTAGAACTCTAGTCAAATATCTTATGGTTTGAGGGACTCTCCTATTTGGAAAAAGATGCTTCAGGTTAGGGAGGAAGCTGAACAAATGTTTATCTGGGAGATTGGTGAAGGATTGGTAAACATTTGGTGGGATAATTGGTCTCTAGAAGGCAGCTTGCTCCAAGACCACATTGCCTCAGCCTTTCGCAGGTTAGTTAAGGATCTATGGGAGAATGGCAATTGGAATCTGAACACTATCCTTCCATTCTGCAACCCCTCTCAACTCTCTAATATACAGAAAATCTCTATTGTCCAAGTGAAAAAGGATAGAATTGTAACTAAAAAGAACCGTTCTCAACCTACCCCTCTCCAATAGGTGGTGGATTGGGGCCATATGATTTGGAACAAGTTTCTTACTCCTTCCATGTCTTTCTTCATTTGGAGACTCTTCTCTAAGCTGATCCCCACTGATGATATATTGAAATTGAAGGGTCTTAGAGATCCCTCTAGATGTACTTTTTGTCTGTCAGAGGAGGAGACCCTTGCTCACCTTTTCTTTGCCTGTCCTTGGGTACAGAAGGTTTTGAATTTTATTCTAGCAAAGATTAATGTTCCTGCCATGAATCTATCATGGGATGTTTTCTATAATTGCTGGTCTATTTGGAGAGGTGATAAACTTCAAGATATCCCTAATATTGTGGCTTGGTTTGTTCGGATAGCTAGAAATCAATTGAAGTATGAAGCTACTCCCTTAGATGCCAAGAAAGTAGGTCTGAATTACATAGCTTATCTTCTAAAACTGATTAAATTTAGGAATTTTAGAGCTGTATTGAAGATGGCCCCCTCTTCCAAACTTCCTATTATTAAAGTTCTTAAGATTTTCCGATCTCTCCCTTAGAATGGTTGGATTAAGGTCAACACTGATGGTAGTTATACTCCACAACATGCAGGTATTGGTGGTGTCTTCAGGAATCAAGAAGGGAAGTGCATTTTATATTTCCAGTCTCCTATTTTGGCTATGGATCCACTTGAGGCTGAATGTCAAGCTCTTTTTTGGGCTCTCTATTTTTTTAAAGCATCCAGTTTTAACCAACTGTGGGTTGAATCTGATTCCTTACTTCTTATCAACATCATCAAGGGTTCTTCTGACATCCCCTGGAACTTAATTTGCTGGATTTTTGGGATTCATCTCCAGCTGAAGAATTGCTCCACAGTTTTCACTCACATACATAGAGAAGCTAATAGACCATCCATTGGTTAGCTAGAAGGGGTCTCCAAACAAAAGTCTCATTGGTTAGCAAAAGGATTCCTCCTCCACTGGCTTTCCTATTGTCCAGTGACCTTCTTTCTCTCCCCTACATTAGATATTCTTCTCTTTTTTATTGTCTTACCTTTTGAGAGGTTGCCTTCTTTTTATAGGCTCTCTTCACTTGTTTTGTAACTGTTTTGTTTTCTAACTATTTTGTTTTCTATGATTCCTTTTGAGAGGTTGCCTTGCTAGATTCTCTGTAAAAGGTTTTAGCTACTGCTGAAGTCAATGGATAAAACCTTATATATATATCCTCTTCTTTGTTAAAGCAGTGCTCCTTCCACACTATATATATATATATATTTGTAGAAGAGGGTTTTATTCTATTAAAGAATCTGATACAAGTCTAAGGTGTGGAACATTTAACAGGTCACCCTTGAGGAAAAAAAAAGAAGAGGAGGGGGAAGATTGGATACATTGACTTCAGCAGTAGCTAAGCCTTTTCTAGCAAGCCAGTTGGTAGGAGAATTTCCTTCCCTGTAAATAAAAGAGGCCTTAATAAATATGGAAGGTTTGAGATGGTTTATCTTTTGCAGCCATTGGAACAATCTCCAGGAGGATGCGTCATTGTCATTTAACAGCATCAGTAAATTTTTGGAAACCACCTCCACCCACAGGTAGAACCAGTTGGACATGGAAGCCAATTTAAGTGCCTAATAGACAGCAATCAGTTTTGCCTCCAGAGCTCTTTAGCCAAGATGGGATTAGAGAACCAGAGTAAGCATTTGCTTTCATGATTTCAGAACACTCTTCCCATCCCAACATCTAGATGTGAGAAACTGCCATCAGTATTTACTTTGATACAAGGAGATGAGGGAGTCCTCCAATGTATTGTGGTTACTTTGGGCAAATTGATAGATTATGTCAGCTGTACTGAGCAAATCTGAGGGAAGAACTTATATTTGATTAGTTTGAGCAAATAAGAAATTCAGTTCCCTGCCACCTTGCTAGCTTTGGCAGTAGCATCCTCAAATTTGATAAGATTTCCTTCCATCCAGAGGAACCAGGATACAGTGAATGAGATGGGACCAACCTTAACCTTCCTCTAGCTGCTCCAACACTCAAATAGATTTTACAAATAGAGGTTGAGAGTATTTAGAAGTAGCAGATCTATAATCTCTCTCCAAACTTGTTGAGAGAAAGTGCATTCAAAGAATAGGTGTAAGATAGTCTCCTTAGTGACTTTACATAGATAGCATCTGGATGGGCCTCTCAGACCCTTCAACTTTAGAATATCATATGTGGGAAGTAGTTTTTGAAAGATCCTCCAGCAACACAATGACATTGAAGGGGATAAAAATTTGTTCCATATGGTCCCCCCCAGGGGACATCATTCGAACTATTAAGTTTGAAGTACATAAGCTTAGTGATGTTGTGGTTAGTGCTATGTATCCCTTTAATTTTTATTTTTTCTAGTTTTGTAAAAATGAACCTTGGAGATGTTCAAAGCAAAAAAGTCTTTCAGCAAGGAGTGAAGGGTGTTTAAAGACCAAAGATCTCCCTCCCAGCAGTCAACAACCCTAAGGTATAGATTTGTATCAGTAGAGGAAGGTTCCAACATCTCTTTTAGGCACCAATGTTCCAGCCATAAATGAACATTGCATTTTCCAAGATCCCATAGGAAGAGGTTTTCAGCCAAATACCTTACTTTTAGCATATTGGTCAAACTCTTAGATTCTCCAGTCATTTTGTTTATTTAATTTGGGTGAGCAGCTTTGCAATACTTCCCCCACATGAACTTAGCCTGTAATGAATCCTGCTGTCTGAACTTGATCCAAATTTTATAGAATTTCACCTGTTGCAGTTGTTTCAGATCTTTAAACCCCAGCCCACCAGTAGTAAATGGTTTGGCAACCTTCTGCCAACTAGCCCATTGTAGTTGTGGTCTGCTCACAGCTCAAAGAAAACTATTGAAAAGTCTTCCCATTTGTAGTTGAGAGCTCTTTTTGATTAAGGTAATTAGTAAAAGATAGGAGGGAAAAGCATTAAGGATGCTCTTTAGTAGAGTGATTCTACCTCCACTGGATAGAAAATAAAAAGTCCAATTGGACAGTTGTTCAGCAATCTTTCTCAGGACTTCATCAAATTGTGTTTGTTTCACCCTTCCTTTAATGAGAAGAACTACAAGATATCTAAGAGGAGATAATGCATTAGAGAAGTTTGTATGTTCAATTATCTAATTTTTAATATTGGAAGATGTGTTCATGTTGAAGATAGCATTGCATTTTCCATTGTTGAAAAGGATTCCAGAGTGTCGCTGGAAGAGCTTATAATACCTAGTAACTTTCTTTACTACATTTTTGTTAGCTCTTGAAAAAATCATGATATCATCAGCATAAATCATGTGAGATAAAGCAATATTTGATCATTGATGGTACCTGACATAGGAGTTGGAAAGGAGACATTGTCAAGCATTCTGGAAAGTTAATCCAAAGCTAGTATGAAAATGGTTGGAGAAAGAGGATCCCCTTATGGAAGGCCCTTGGTAGCAGTAAAATGGCCCCATGCTTGGCCATTAATCATGATGGAATGTACATTGTAATTGAGATGGAATGTACATTGTAATTGAGTCATCTTGCAATTAGAACACTGAGATCTCTGTTAAAGCCTCTATTCTTTAGAATCTCTAGGTTGAACTCCTAACCAATGCTATCATATGATTTCTGGATATCCAACTTGTATATCACATTCTGAACAATTTTTCATCCGGAAAATGTTCATTAATTTCTTTTTCAAAACAGCATAGGTTTTTTTCTAATTCAAGCCTGGAAATTGATCAACAATTTTATTTTTTAGTTCCCTTCTGATCTACTATTTCTAAATCAAATTCTTGTAAAACAAGAATCCATCTTTTAAGTCTCATTGGTTATCTTCTAAAGACCTCTCCCAATAGTCAAATATGAAATAATCTCGTCTAACTCCGCTTCAGTAGGACTACAATTTGCATAAAAACATAAAGTCTCTGGTGGCAAATGGTAAAACAAGCTGATTACATATGAATTAAAAGTTATCAACTTCCCTCTAACCATAACTCGATCGTCTTCAGCCTCTTAGACATTTGCATAAAACTCCCTCACAACAGAAATCACTGCGACGGTAGAGAAACAACAGAACTATTCCCACTATCGGCGCACTATCAGCTCTTCTACCTCTCCACCCGGACTCTTGAAACATCGCTCCTGAATCAATTTTTGTGACTGTAGAGCATCACTATATTGATCTTGAGATTTCGAACTGACAAACTTGCTCTAATCGAATGGGCTCTTTCCTCTACTCTTTTTCATTCTTGGTGTCATTCTAAAAAATTGATAAATTCCATAAATAACTTTAAAAATCAAGTTTAAATCACTAAACTATACTTCTAAAAGCACTAACTAAACTTCCTAAGCAATCTCTATAGATTTTTCTTCACTTTTTGCCATGAATAGTAAATTTTTGAAATCTTCCAAATGTGCTAAAAATATATGGTGAAAATCCAAAATTTTTTCATAGAAGTAAAGCTCCTACCTTAAGGAAATTGGATCTAGCAAATATCCCTCTATTCCACCAAGAAATCTTCAAATTCCACTTGCCCTATTCCTTAAAATTGTGATTTTGAATTGGGGAAGATGATAGGAGGTGTTAAAAATGGTATTTTTGGTCTTAAAATTCACTTTTAACCATTTGCGAATCGACTTTCGTGAACTGGCGCTTAAGCTCGGGTAAGTGGTGCTTAGGAGCCTACCTCTCGGGTTGGCTCGCGCGCGATATGTGGTGCTTAGGCACCAGTGCACAATTTTTGAAATTTTTAATTTTAAGTAAAATGCACTATTAGCCTAAGTAAACCACCCCTAAATGGTCTCACAGCTCTTAAATGACTATTTTTACTTCCTTTAACTCCCTTCTCTCTCAAAATTCTCCATAATAATAATTCAATTCGAGGCTAAAAATAACATAAATTTTCACAAAAATAAACTTATATTAATTCACAAACAAGTACAAACACATTTAACACTTAGTTCTCTCTTCAAATAGTCTTGGATGAGAAAATTTGCCTAAGTACAATACACTTAACACACATTTTATAATTAAACACATAAGTGACACAAACACTAAAACAAGACATAAACACTAACACACATAAAAACATGACTCCAAACACACAATTCCTAACACTTAACTTAATGTCACTCTTCATTAGAAGGAATGAATTCTTTTCTCTAAGTAATCTCTCCATTAATATAGAGTTGATAAAACAGACGGGGGTGACGAGCTCTAATACTACCATCTTTGACCCACTTTTACTAAAGGAACATCGCCTTATCTGCTTCCTTTACATAACTGGTATGGTTGAATTGCATCTTAAGTTCTAACGGCTAAGAAACCGTTATACATCTCTTGTGCACTTTGACTAATGAACTTCTTCTTCATGGTTTCTTCATTCTTCTTCAAATCTATCTCCCATGAAGACGTTTTCTCTAAATCTCTCGCTTTCTTAGACTTTTAGGGCTAAAAATAATCTGGGGGAAAATTCCTTC
>NW_018235000.1:104306-115013 GCF_001263595.1 Phalaenopsis equestris
CTTCTTCCTTCTTCTTCAAATCCATCTCCCATGAAGACATTTTCTAAATCTCTCTCTTTCTTAGACTTTTAGGGCTAAAAATAATCCGGAGTGAAATTCCTTCACAAACCCCTTCTATTTATAGGCCTAATTCCCCTTCATAACTTCTAGGCAAGACTAGAAACTGCCAAGACACGTTTATTCCAACTAAATTGCAGTTACACCTTCTAGAAATTAAAATTGGCACATGTGATTAAATTGTCACGCTTAAGCGCCGATCTGGCGCTTAAGCACCAGTACACATCTTTGCACCGGTCAACTTAACATCCAAATTCTCATTCTAGCATGTCTAGGTCACTAAATAAAGTCTAAAAATCATTACTAGCACATAATAAACTAAAAAATACTACCACAAATTTATTAATCATACTCAAAGCAACAATCAAAGCAAAAACACACTGATAACTATGGGTTGTCTCCCACAAAGTGCTTGATTTTACGTCGTCAGCCCAACATACCATTTATTGAGTTGGGTTGACTTAACATTAAAACTTCTTTAAATTGAGGTATGTGCCCTTCATAATAGTGTTTTAAATGATGCCCATTAACTTTAAATATCTTTTCAGTGTCAGGATCTTTAATAACAACAGTTCCATAATGATAGAATTTAATCACTTTAAATGGTCCTAACCATCTGAATTTTAGTTTTCCTAAAAACAATCTCAATCTTGTATTATACAATAGAACTTCTTGTCCAGGTTCAAATTTATTCTTAATAATCTTCCAATCATGCTATATTTTCATTTTCTCTTTATAGCTTTTTGCATTATCATATGCTTCATTTATTATTTCCTCAAGTTCATTGAATTGCAATAATCTTTTCTCACCGGCATCTTTTAGATTAAAATTAAATTTCTTAATAGCCCAAAATGCTTTATGCTCCAATGCTACTAGTAAGTGGCATGTTTTTTTTTCCAAAAATCAATTTGTATGGGAACATTGCTATTGGAGTCTTATAAGCTGTTATGTATGCCCATAATGCAGTATCTAGTTTAGCAGACCAATCTAATTTATAAGGATTTACAGCTTTTTCTAAAATGCGTTTAACTTCATGATTTGATATCTTTGCTAGACCACTAGTCTGAGGATGATAAACAGTAGAGAATCTATGCATAATATCATATTTTTTTTATCAAATTTTTTATTCTCTTGTTCCTGAAATGACTAAATATTAACATCTCTAAAAAATTGTAGGCCAATAAAATCCGAATTGTAGAATTTTCTATGTTGTTTTATCAACACCAAAATGTCCTCCAAAATCAAAATTATGAGATTTTTGGATAATTTCATATGTTTCTTTTAATGGTACACATCTTCAAATGATCAGATCCTTTCCTTGTTTATATCAATATGGGTCATCCCAAAAATAAGTCTTAGCTTCAAAAATAAATTTCTTCATTTGTTGGTATGTCATTCCATATAGTTTAAGATCACTAACAATATAGTTTACAATATCAAATATGAAATAATCTCGTCTAACTCCGCTTCAGTAGGACTACAATTTGCATAAAAACATAAAGTCTCTGGTGGTAAATGGTAAAACAAGCTGATTACATATGAATTAAAAGTTATCAACTTCCCTCTAACCATAACTCGATCGTCTTCAGCCTCTTAGACATTTGCATAAAACTCCCTCACAACAGAAATCACTGCGACGGTAGAGAAACAACAGAACTATTCCCACTATCGGCGCACTATCAGCTCTTCTACCTCTCCACCCGGACTCTTGAAACATCGCTCCTGAATCAATTTTTGTGACTGTAGAGCATCACTATATCGATCTTGAGATTTCGAACTGACAAACTTGCTCTAATCGAATGGGCTCTTTCCTCTACTCCTTTTCATTCTTGGTGCCATTCTAAAAAATTGATAAATTCGAAAAATAACTTTAAAAATCAAGTTTAAATCACTAAACTATACTTCTAAAAGCACTAACTAAACTTCCTAAGCAATTTCTATAGATTTTTCTTCACTTTTCGCCATGAATAGTAAATTTTTGAAATCTTCCAAATGTGCTAAAAATATATGGTGAAAATCCAAAATTTTTTCATAGAAGTAAAGGTCCTACCTTAAGGAAATTGGATCTAGCAAATATCCCTCGATTCCACCAAGAAATCTTCAAATTCCACTTGCCCTAGCCCTTAAAATTGTGATTTTGAATTGAGGAAGATGATAGGAGGTGTTAAAAATGGTCTTTTTGGTCTTAAAATTCACTTTTAACCATTTGCGAACCGATTTTTGTGAACCGGCGCTTAAGCTCGGGTAAGTGGTGCTTAGGAGCCTACCTCTCGGTTTGGCTCGCGCGCGATATGTGGTGCTTAGGCACCAGTGCACAATTTTTGAAATTTTTAATTTTAAGTAAAATGCACTATTAGCCTAAGTAAACCACCCCTAAATGGTCTCACAGCTCTTAAATGACTATTTTTACTTCCTTTAACTCCCTTCTCTCTCAAAATTCTCCATAATAATAATTCAATTCGAGGCTAAAAATAACATAAATTTTCACAAAAATAAACTTATATTAATTCACAAACAAGTACAAACACATTTAACACTTAGTTCTCTCTTCAAATAGTCTTGGATGAGAAAATTTGCCTAAGTACAATACACTTAACACACATTTTATAATTAAACACATAAGTGACACAAACACTAAAACAAGACATAAACACTAACACACATAAAAACATGACTCCAAACACACAATTCCTAACACTTAACTTAATGTCACTCTTCATTAGAAGGAATGAATTCTTTTCTCTAAGTAATCTCTCCATTAATATAGAGTTGATAAAACAGACGGTGGTGACGAGCTCTAATACTACCATCTTTGATCCGCTTCTGCTTAAGGAACATCGCCTTATCTGCTTCCTTTATATAATTGGTATGGTTGAATTACATCTTAAGTTTCCACCCAATATGTTCTAGATGAGCATGCAATTCAAGCAGCTTAGTCTCTAATACAGATATAGTATTCTTCATCTTGTTGATCTTCTTCGATATCCCTTTAATACTAATGGCTAAGAAACCGTTATACATCTCTTGTGCACTTTGACTAATGAACTTCTTCTTCATGGTTTCTTCCTTCTTCTTCAAATCCATATATGAAATCTAGCAAATTTGGCTTAATTTCACAAAGAAATATTCACTTATGCTAAGCCCTAGGTCCCAAAATTTTCTTTACTACTGCGCTTAAGCGCCGAATCTTGGCGCTTAAGCGACGGTGCTTAATTTAGCACAGGCCTGCTTAACATCCAAATACACATTCTAACATGTCTAAGCCATCAATTAAGGTTTTAGAATCATCACTAAATCATTATATATTCAAAAATACTACCACATTTTCTTAATCAAACATAAAAACATAACCTTTAAAATAGATACACACTGATAACTATGGGTTACCTCCCACAAAGGGCTTAGTTTAACATCGTCAGCCCGACATAACCAGTGCTTATTCTTGTTGACCCAAAAATGTAGTATCATTTAATTTTAAGTTGATCCCCTAAATAATTGGGTTTTAGTCTATGACCATTCACTTTGAATATTTTCTCGGTTTTAGAATCTTTGATATTCGCAGTTCCATAGGGATAAACTTTTATTACAACTAATAACACCATCCACCTGGACTTAAGTTTTCCTGTAAATAATCTTAATCTTTCATTATATAGCAAAACTTGTTGCCCTGAATAAAAATTTTTAGTATGAATCTTTCGATCATGCCACATTTTTTTCTTTTCTTTATAAATCTTAGCACTCACATAAGATTCATTCCTTATCTCTTCAAGCTCATTTAATTGTAACAATCTTTTCCCACCAGCATCTTTTAAATTATAATTGAATTCTTTAATAGCCCAATATGCTTTATGCTCAAGTTCAACTGGTAAATGACAAGCTTTCCCAAATATTAGCCTATATGGGGACATTCCTATAGGAGTTCTATATGCAATCCTATAAGCCCACAAAGTAGAGTCAAGTTTGACTAACCAATCCATTTTTATTGGATTCACAGATTTTTCCATAACTCTTTTAGTTTCCCGATCGGATAATTCAAGGGAAACCACTTGTTTGAGGACGATAAGTAGTAGAATTCCTATGATTTATATGATATTTCTCTAATAACTTCTCCATAATGGCATTTCTGAAAAGACTTCCCCCATCAGTAACGATAACTCGAGGCATCCATAATCTATAAAATATGTTTATTTTCAAAAAATTTTGCAACACTTTGAGCATCATATCGAGGTATAGCAATAGCTTCTATCCATTTGGATACATAGTCCACTGCTAACAGAATATATAAATTTTGGAAAGATGGTATAAATGGTCCCATATAAATGGTCCCAAGAAATCTAATCCACAAACATCAAATATTTCAACTTCTCACATATAATTGAGGGGCATCTCATTTCTTCTAGAAATATTGCCTACTCTTCGACATCTATCACAAGTTTTGATATAAATATTAACATCTCTAAAAAAATGTAGGCCAATTAAATCCGAATTGTAGAATTTTGTATGCTGTTTTATCAACACCAAAATGTCCTCCAAAAACAGAATTATGAGATTTTGGGATAATTTCATATGTTTCTTTTAATGGTACACATCTTCAAATGATCAGATCCTTTCCTTGTTTATATCAATATGGGTCATCCCAAAAATAAGTCTTAGCTTCAAAAATAAATTTCTTCATTTGTTGGTATGTCATTCCATATAGTTTAAGATCACTAACAACATAGTTCACAATATCGGCATATCACGAAACACGCCACTCATTTACAGTAAACAATTTTTCATCCGGAAAATGTTCAATGTTCATTAAGTTCATTAATTTCTTTTTCAAAGTAGCATAGGTTTTTTTCTAATTCAAGCCTGGAAATTGATCAGCAATTTGATTTTTTAGTTCCCTTCCGATCTACTATTTGTAAATCAAATTCTTGTAAAAGAAGAATCCATCTTTTAAGTCTCGGTTTAATGTCCTTCTTTTTCATTAAGTACTTAATAGCATAATGATTTGTATGCACTATACAATGAGTTCCAATCAAATATGATATAAATTTATCAAAGGCATATACTATTGCTAATAAATCTTTTTCAGTTGTTGTATAATTAATTTGAGTTTCATTAAGAGTTTAACTAGCATAGTAAATAACTTTGAAAATTTTATCATATCTTTGTCCTATAATAGCTCCAATAGCATAATCACTTGCATCACACTTAAGTTCAAAAGGTTTTTCCTAATTTGGTGAAACTATAATTAGTGCGGTGATTAGTTTTTCTTTTAATAATTGAAATGCTTTCAGGCATTCCTCATCAAAATTGAAAATTACATCTTTCTCCACTAAATGGCATAAAGGCTTAGCAATCTTTGAAAATTCCTTAATATATCGCTTGTAGAATCCAACATGTCGTAAAAGACTCCTAATTTCCCTTACATTTGTTGGATAAGGTAGATTATGGATCACTTGAATTTTAGCAGGATCTACTTCCATACCAATTTTTTATATTTGATGGCCTAATACAATTTCTCCTACTACCATAAATTGGCATTTTTCTCAGTTATGGACTAAATTTGTTTCTTCACAGCGCTTAAGAACTTTAGATAAATGTTCTAAAAGTGAGTCAAATGAATTTTCAAACACTAAAAAGTCATCCATAAAGACTTCAATCCCTTTTTCAATTAAATCACAAAAATAGTCATCATACATCTTTGAAATGTAGCAGGGGCATTACATAAACCAAAAGGCATTCTTCTAAAAGTAAAAGTACCATAAGGACTGGTAAATGTTGTTTTCTCTTGATCCTCAAGAGAAATTTGAATTTGGTGATAACCTGTATATCCATCCAGAAAATAAAAGTATTTACGTTTAGCTAGTCTATCCAGCATTTGATCTAGAAAGGGTTGTAGAAAATGATCTTTCCTAGTGGCAAGATTTAATTTTCTATAATAAATTCATATTGTCCACAATGTAACTTGTCTAGTAGGTATTAACTCATTATGCTCATTCACAATTACAATTACTCCTCCTTTCTTAGGAACATAGTAAATTGGACAAACTCATGCACTTTCTGAAATAGGGTAGATAATTCCAACATCTAACCACTTTAAAATTTCTTTCTTAACAACTTCTTTCATAAAAGGCTTTAATCTCCTTTGTGGATCAGTCCTAGGTTTACCATTTTCTTCCAGATTAGTTCTATGCATACAAATTGAAGGACTGATTCCTTTAATATCAGCAATTGTCCATCCGAAGGCTTTCTTCAAATTTTGATAATTTTCATCAACTTTTCTTCTTCTTCCTTTATTAACTTCGAGGAAATTATAATAGGTAAAGTAGGGAATCTCCTTAAAAGGTATATTTTAAATGTTTAGGAAGTAATTTCAACTCAAGTTCTGGAGGTTTTTCAATAGATGGACAAAATGATTTATCTTTGTCTATCGTGTCCAAAATCTTAAAAATTTTTTGAACATAACTTGAATCTTACTTATAAAGATTTACACATTCTTGAACAAAACTTTCCTGAACATAACTTGACTCGTGTCAAAAATTTGAAAACTTTCGTGAACATAACTTGAATCTTCCTTATAAAGGTTTACACAGTGATCTAATTCCTCTTCTTGCTCGTGTTTCAAATCTTTTTCTTCAGATTTTTCTTCATAAGTAGTCTTGAAATGGAATTTGCTCAGATAACTTGTAACATTCATTCTATAGCATTCATTATCTTTAACTTTTGCAGGGTATTTCATTGATTTTGAAATGTTAAAGTAACAGTTTGATCATTGACGCGCATTGTTAATTCCCCTTTCTCCACATCTATCATTGCTCTTCCTGTGGTTAGGAAAGGTCTCCCCAAAATGATAGGTATCTCCTTATCTTCCCCCATATCTAACACGATGAAATCAACAGGAAAGATAAATTGATCCACTTTCACTCGGACATCTTCTATAACTCCTTTAGGATATGTTATTGAACGATCTACTAACTTCAGAGTTATAGTAGTAGGGGTTATTTCTCCTAATACCAATATTTTAAATATTGATAATGGCATAAAGTTAATGTTTGCACTAAATCAGATAAAGCTTTCCCACAAAATTTGTCTCCTATTGCACATGGAATTGTAATGCTACCAGGATCTTTAAGCTTTTCAGGAAGTTTCTTATGATCTATAGCACTGCACTCCTCACTTAGTGCAACAGTCTCATTATCTTCAAACTTCCTTTTTCTGTTGAGAATATCCTTCATAAACTTTACGTAGTTCGGCTTTTATTCTAAGGCTTCAGCAAATGGAATATTGATTGTAAGCTTCTTAAATATTTCCAGAAATTTTGAAAATTGCTTATCCAACTTCTATTGTCGAAGTCTCTGAGGAAATGGAGGTGGTGGTTTTTCTAAATCAATTTTTGGCAAAGAAATAAGTCTTTCACAATCTTCCAGAGAATCCTCTTTTGATTCTTCAATTTCTTCTCTCTCTACTTCAATCTCTTTTTGAATCCTACCTTCCAACTCTCTTCCGCTTCTAACTTTTTGCCTTAACTTGCTCTTTATTCTTGTCTTTTAGATTTGATTCAATATTATTAGGCAGTGTTCCTTGGGATCTACTACTTAATGAACTTGTGATTTTCCCAAGTTGACTCTCAATATTTCTATATGTAGCTCCTTGACTTTGTAACTGATTACTCGTTTGTAACACCACTCTATTTATAGACAACTTCTTATCCTTAAATTGTGTATTACTTTTGATACCTGGAGGGTAAGTAGATCTATAATTATTATTCCCATGGTTGTTCCAGTTTCCCAATGGGTTAACTTGGTTGGTCCCCCATTGCTGGTTATTACCACCGAAATTATTATTCCAGTTAAAGTTGGGATAGTTCTTACAACTTAGGTTATAGTAATTAAAGTATGGGTTATTTTCTTATTATTTATGGCATTCACAGTTTCTAATGATGCTTAAGAATCTACCATTTGGCCTGATGAATTCTCTTCAATCATCTTCAATCATGGAAATTGGTTGAGAAAAATTCTTTCCAAATTGGTCTAACCTTCTTAAAATTGCAGCTCAGCAACTTGTTAACATAGTAAATGCATCAATTTCATGAATATTGGCTACTTTCTTTGGATTCAACCTGTCAGAAGGCCCTTGAAAATTATTGGTAGCCATCTCTTCAATTAAAGCATAAGCGTCATGAAATGGTTTTGACATCAATGAACCATCAACAACGACATTGATAATAGATCTAAGAGAACAAATTAATCCATTTTAAAAGTTTTGAATTATTAACCAATCTAGTATAGCATGGTGTGGACACTTTTTTAAGATATCCTTAAATCGTTCTCATGATTCGTAAATAGATTCCCCTTCAAACTGATTAAAAGATGTAATATCATTTCTAAGCTTCACAGTTTTTTATGGTGGAAAATATTTAGCAAGGAATTTTTGTGCTAAATCTCCCCAAGTTCTGATAGATCCAGTGAGTTGAACCACATCTTAGCTTTATCCCTCAACGAGAAAGGAAATAACATAAGTCTTATGGCATCATCTGAAACACCATCGTATTTAAATGTAGCACATAATTCTAGAAAATTGGTAAGATGTAAATTGGGATCTTCACTTGATGATCCCCAAACTGATTATTTGATACCATTTCGATAATAGCAGGTTTAAGCTCAAATGAATTAGCCACTACAGTAGGTTTTTGAAGTAAATGAATTAGCCACTACAGCAGCTTTAAGCTCAAATTAATTGTTGACTGAGATAATACCAGCCCGGTTCTTACATGTTCTCACAATAAATTTTAACATCTGGATTGGCCAAATCAAGTAGTAAATGAAGTGCATGGATTTAAATCATCATAACTTCTTCCAACACTAAAGATCAATACTCTCCACAAATTTCACCCAAAACTTAATTACTTATCATTTTAAGAAGAAAGATAAAGAAAACTACTCAGAATCCATGGAGAAAAAAAAACCACAATTTAGTCTAAAAGAAGAAATCATTGTCAAAACAACAACAAGTCTCAATTAAAACCAATAGTAGTGTAAAGTAAAAAAGATAAAAACTTATCTCAACTGCTCTACCAAACTCTTAAAGTTCCTTTGAATCTCTTCTCTTTTACAATCACTCAAAACAAAAAAAGGATAAAGTAAATAAAAAGTTGTTCCTAAAAATCTCTCCTAACTAGCTCCCCAGAAAAAAACTTTCAAAACTTGCCAATATTTTCAGGACTCTTTTCTAAGTCCTCACTTCTTTCTTCTATGATTTTCGAAGAGGTGCTTTGGGATCTCTTCAAAATGTGCCTTGATTCGATGCATTTGCCCAAGAGATGCATCCTTTCATGATAATTTTTGTCCATGGTGGTTACAACCACCTATTAAGCCAATTGGTACCTCAAAAATCTTTTCGAAATTCGTGAAAACCGATTTTCAGTAACTGCCACTGACGCTTAAGCATGGGGTTTCGGCGCTTAGGTGGGGCCTTCTCTGTTTAACCGGCGCGTAAGCGCCAGATTTGGCGCTTAGGTGCTAAAACTCTTTTGCATAATTTTTTACCTTTTTGCTCCAAATTTGATCCTTTTTCACTCCTTTAAGCATTTTTTCCATTTTACTTATATCTGCAAGAAAAACACAAAAATACCTTCCATTAAAGTTCAATATCTCAAAAATAGGTATGAAAATGTGTCTAAAAACACTATATATTTTAGGTTTATCAGCATATAGAATGATATGCAGATATAGTTAACTACTTAGTTAGTAACATTTTACCATAAGGACTAACAAGCTACCAGATAATGAAGCTTGTTGGCATTACAAGATTTTACTTTTGAGATGACCCTTATTTATATAAAAAATGTCGAGACTCTTGCTAACGTCACTTTTTGTGAAGGTCTAACATGACACTTATAAACTAAACATAGCTTGAGTAATCTTATGGCTCAAGTTCCTTAGATATTTTTAAAAGACTTGAAAATTATTATTATGATCATTAAGGCAAAAGGTCTTCCAACATTGACCTCTTTGGACATATCTAGGGTCACTACAACCCTAAAAATTGAATTAATTCTCATAATACCATTTTTGGTTCTCAACAACAACAACATTTTGAAATGATCAGATTAGTGGTGACAAACCCCAATTTAGTCAAACCTTGACCTAATGGTCATTACATTGAACATAAAGTCAAAATTGCCACTCAGTTGACCCAATCGGTCAACTTTAACTTAGATGGTCAATTTTAGTCAAATTGCTCAACGTTAGTCAGCTTGGACCAATGGATTAGTTTAAACCTGAAATTTGTCAAATTGCATCATTTGATCATTTCAAAACACCATGTTGACCTCACTTTTGGTTGAGGTCTAGAAATTTCTTTAGTAGCCTAGGTCTAGCCATATGACTTTCCTACTAACTAGTCTTAGATAACTAGAAAAGGTAACCTCACCATTAGAAACTCAAAACTCTTCTCTTTACTCAACTTGAAGTTCCACATATTGGTCCTAACCTCTAGCACTTAGTAGGTAAGATCATTATGAGGGAACTCAAGGAGAGTTCCTATAGGACTACTTGGCCTTAGGATTGACCCTGGGTGTTGGTTTGGAGCTAAGGTATACAATACCCTCACAATACCCTTACAATCCCCTCACAAATCCCTCACCATACCCTCACAGTA
>NW_018235000.1:115413-116082 GCF_001263595.1 Phalaenopsis equestris
TAAATCCAAATTTCATCAAAATCCACTAAATTCACTACCAAATTGATTTCGAAATGACTTTCATCCTTCATGAAAGTTGTTCATCATGATGTTTTACACCAAACACAACAATCAATTTGGACTTAGCCCATGACTAGCCCAAGTTTGACTCAAACTTAGCCCAACATGCTTAAAATGGGTCAAAAATGAAAAATCGACCAAATTGATTAACCAATGGACCTCAAAATGACTTCCGCCCTTCATGAAAGTTGTTCCTCATGGTCTCTTACACCAAATGACATATTTAATTGGGCCAAGTGAAATGTCTAACCTAGTCCAAACACAAGATTTGGTCATATGCACCTTCTTGGACTTATGGCCAAATCTATGTATGGCCAAATGAGACTTAGCTTAACTCATCCTAGACTCTAGAGTTGAGTTTAAAACCAACCACCAACCCATGGTTAAGTTCGATATTTATCTCATGGGTAAAATTTTTTTTTTAATTTTTAAATGGATAAAGCGAAGGTTAAATCAAAGTACTTGCTATACCACATGTCAATACTCTATGGTGTCATTTTTCCTGCTCATTATAAGCTTTAACCATGACCCAACCCTTGGTTAACCACTTTAACCCAAGCTAAAGCCCAAAACCGTGAGCCCCCACATGGCCAATACCTAAATTCATGC
>NW_018235000.1:119150-119526 GCF_001263595.1 Phalaenopsis equestris
ACTTTACTTTTCCAGCTCTATATACATAAATGCTCTGACATGCATTTTGAGTTGCAGGTGGTGAAACGAGAAGACTCGCCAGGTACACTTTTACAGTTTACAGTGTTTTACAGTCTTTCTTGTACTTTCCTATTGCATGTTTATTTATGCTTGTATTTACATACCTGCATAGAAAATATAAAATTGCATAAATCACCCCCACAACATTTCAAAAATATAAGACAACTCAAAACTTAATCACAAACATCACAAAAAATACAACTTCAACTAAATTAAAACGTCTCTGTTGGAAGATCGGGAACTCTCGGAGGTGGTAACCTACGACTGCTAATGAGGTTTTCCATAGTGTAAATGAAATTATGGAACTCATTAAGTT
>NW_018235001.1:0-1363 GCF_001263595.1 Phalaenopsis equestris
GCATCATAATATGAATCGCATCTTGTAATACATTCGATAACGTGGTGTGATTCTAGCACGTTCATCATCATCTTACATGCATGTATTGGATGTCTTAATGAAAAAAATTATTGCATACATACACCGCATGCAGAGATGCATGAGGCGTACGTTCCTGACCGTAGATCACAGTGATCTACGATCAAGATGCACTTAAATTTTTTTTGAAAAAAAAAATTAAAGTGAGGCCCATCGAAATACATCATGACCGTAGATCACCGTGATCTATATCAGAATCGAATACCACATGTATCTCTGCATGCGATTTATGTATGCAATAATTTTTTCATAATGACGGAGTGAATTGTATCATACTGTAGACACGGTGACATTGTGTGATCCACTTTACCCTTCTAATTCACAGATATCATGTTCGAAAGTAATATTTTTTATACATGCATATGTGAGATTGGGAGAATGTCAATTTCAGAAGCTTTGGTATTCACCTTTTTTTTTAATTAAATTAATTATATTTTCAAAATGAGCTTAAGGCTTTGCTAAAAAATAAGGTGTAGTTATAGCAAATATTACGTGTAAATCTCATCACGCCGCCCGATTCACACAGTCATCCGGCCATAATATTTTCTCTAATTACATACATACCACTCCTAGCATTCCTATTTATAAAATTAGAATACGCTTTAATCCGCTTTTCAAATTCTCAAATAACATCTCAAAATTCAATTTACAACCTATAATTTCTATAAAACTACCGTGGCACAGCGAAACGCGTTAAAAAAGATCTCCTAGGTGATAGTTTTGTAAATATCTATATTTTGAGTGGCAAAAAAATTATGATATTTCTCATACAAAATTATTTGTGTGTGGAGGATAGGGGAGAAGGGGCCGAGATATTGTTAGTATAGAGAAACTCAAAAGAAAGTAATAAACTTATATTGAATTCTTTGCTTATGTTTTATAAATTTTATGAGTTGAGATTTTCCCAAATTTAGCACTGCACACTAGATATTTTACCCAAGTGTACATATCGTTCAAATAATATCGGATTTTTGAGTCCGAAGTATTGATCCCACAAGGAAGTTTGTTATTTTAAAATCTTAAAAGAAGTTTTAGCCTATTAAAAAGAGTCTTAGCCTAGAAATTAAATCTCTTTAAATTGTGCTTGTAAATTCTACCAGAATATCACTAAACCTATAGATTTACTCTAAAGTTAATTTTAGTAAAGTTAAATAAGTTAAGAGATATCAAGTTATGAAAAATACTCTCCCATTTCAATGAAATAAGTAATTTGTGTAGGAATGAAACACTTAGAATATAGATTGTAATTAGTGACAAATATGAGCATTCATCTTCTTTACACTCT
>NW_018235001.1:1373-4578 GCF_001263595.1 Phalaenopsis equestris
TCTTTCGAGTGCATAAAGAAGTTTGATTTAACTAAGTAAGTGTTTCTGTTTATTACGCTAGAAACCTCCAAGTTAACTCCATCAAAACATATATCCATATCTATTTGCACTGCCTTAAGGATAATTTTTCTTCACCCAATAGTGTAATGTGGTTTCTACTAGTAGTTAAAGCGACAACCCTCTCGGATATTTATGGAATCACAACAGATTTTAACATACCAATTGACCAGAAGCAGGACGTAAAAAACCATCATAATAATAAATAAGAGCTCACTCTAAATGCATTCACATACCTAGACATACTACTACTTCATCACAAGAGGAATGCACAAAGGATATACTCACAGTGCATGTAGAAAACACAATAATCCATTATCTTATAATAAAACAAATTCATGAAAAACGAGTTTACAATTAATATAAGACAATTTAGAATGAAAACTTATCTTTCTCTTTGAGAAAAAAGTAAAAACTCCTCCCTAAATAATCATTATCTGTTTCGTGCACTGCTTATAGCAGTCCTTTACAAAATCCTCTCAATTCTCTCCAAGAAAATGAAGAAAAATACAAAACCTCACTTTAAACTCTACTTTCCTGGACAGTTAGACTCTTTCCTTGGCTTCGCAAATGATCACTTCCCCTGTTAGAACTGCTTCTCCCAGCACATAACCTCCAATTTCGTGCATAACCGATGTAGAAACTGCAAAGAGCAGTTCCGGAATCTAGGCGCCATTTTCTCGAATAAGACTGTAAAATAACTGACACCAATCTGTTGCGTCATGGCGTCACATTTTCTGGTTTTTGGACACGATCTTGCGCCTAGTCGCCCATCTGCGGCGCCATGGGCGCCATGGTGTCATGGAGTAGCGCCAAGGCGCCAGAAGCTGGCGCCTCGGCGCCAGGCGCCAACCAGCTATTTGCTCCATTGCTCCATGTGTCTTCTTTTCACTTTGTTTGCGCTCTAATTTGCTCCAAATCTCCTAGCTTTTATATCTCCAACAAAAACATGGAAATGTCTTTTTTTTAATTGTAATTTCATAAAAAATAAGTGTTAAATATAAAGAAAAATAGGCATGCTACTAGACATGTCACATATATAATATTCTAGAGATTTCTATAATACAATTCATATAGAATAGTTTAGATTGTTATGTTCAAATTCTTTTTTATTATTTATATTTCAAATAATTTATTGTCATTTTTCCTCGTTTCATGCTTTGCATATAAATAAGAGAAAATGAAGCATCCAACCACCCTCACATAGTCCATGAGAGCAAAGGCAAATATTCAACAATTTTTTTTTTTATAAATGAGAAATGCTACACTTGATGCATGCTTGAAAATTTACGGTAGTATAATGATAATTTAACGTCTTAGTATTGTAAAAAGATCCGACACACATAGATAAAAAAAAGAAGTAAGTAAGAGAAAACACTCTAATGTTTTATGTGGAATACCCTGGAAAGAGAAAAAAACAACACAGTGTGACCCAGTTGAAATAATCCATTTTATCAACCCACTCTTCTCTTGAATCAGGAAGGACAAAATTACAATGTTGATCTACAATGATAGTTCATCAATAATAATTTTAACTGGTTGCAAAAATCATAGTTGAAAGTTGACGTGATGGTAGTTGACCATGTATGTCATAGATAGTTGTTTTAAGAGTGTTGAATGGCCACATAGGTCATTGTAGGAAGCTTTAGAAGATGTGAGCCATGTACGATGTAGTTGCTCACATTTGTCATGGTGGTGAGTTGGACAACGCTCGTAGGCCGAAAAGGCCAAAGTTGGAGCTGCTTGAGTTGTGGATCACGTAGATCATAGTTATTCACATATGTTGTAGTGGTAAGTTATGATAATATCAATAGGCAACAAAGGATGAAGTTGGGAGCTTCATAAGTTGTGGACCAAGTAGACTATAGTTTGTCATGTAAATTATGGTGGTGAATTGTATTAATATTTGTAGGTTATAGAGGCCTGAGTTGAGAGCTGCTTGAGTTGTGAATCATTCAGACTTTAATTATTTAGTCACATAGGTCGAAATGGAGAGTTGTGATAATGTTTGTAGGTTACAAGGGTTGAAACTGGGAGTTGCAATTAGTTGTGGATCACATAGGCCATAATAGTTCATGTAGGTCTTGGTGGTGAAGTGCAATAATGTATGTAGGCCACATAGGTCAGAGTTTGGAGCTGCATAAACCATGGATAACAAAGATCATAGTGGTGAGCTCCAGCAACACTTAAAGGTTTCAGAAGCTAAGTTTGGAGTTGTAATGAGCTATGGATAAAGTGGGTCATATTAGGTCATGTAGGAGGTGATAGTGAGGTGTGATAACATATGTAGGCCTCAGAGAGGACAAAGTTGGGAACTGCAACACGATGTAGGTGGAGCACATAAGTCGTAGTTGATCACATAGATTGTGGTGGTGTGGAGTAATAAAGTTTGCAGGCCACACAGGTTAGCATTGGGAGCTACATTAGCTATGGACCACATAAGTTGTAGTTGGTCATGAAGGCTATAGTGGTATGTTTTAATAATGTGATTTGTTTGTCGCAAATGTCGGAGTTGGGAGTTGTAATGATTTCTAGATCATGTGGGTTGTAGTTGACTACATATGTCGAAATTGTGCTCATCATTGCACCATATTCAGGGCGCATTGTTGTGTCGTACTTTATTATCCTGCACTGTACTTCAATAGCCGACAAAGAGCATGTGGCAGCCAAACAAATGAATTTCAATTGCGGGAAGTAGCTGAGAAGCAATAAGCGTTCATCTGGTCTTCAATGCATAATAATATTGAAATTCAACTGCATCTTCCCCGATCCAGGTTCTACTCCAAGTTTCTCTCCCCGGGCTTATTGAATTAGTCTCGTTGAGAAGCTCAATTTTAATATAAGCTCATTAGATTTGAATACACATGATATTTCAACTAGCCACCCAAAATTTACAAAAGTTGTTTAATGACTTAGTCTGAGCTTGATTTGACTAGGATTAGACCGACTTTGGTGCTATTGTCTTCGTCTCGTCTATCCGATCTATTTGACTTTTATAATTCCTGAAATAAAAATTTAAATGATTTTTATTTAGGGTTTGAATATTCCTTACTAAAAAATGCTTCTAAATTTATGCTAAAAGATAAAATTTGTTGATGACTAATCCATGCTCAATACATACATACATATACATGCATACATACATATA
>NW_018235002.1:0-3377 GCF_001263595.1 Phalaenopsis equestris
CTCTCTCTCTCTCTCTCTCTCTCTCTCTTTTAAAATGAGTTGTGATATGAAATCAATAAATTTTTATCATCCAACATGAATCTCGAGGTAATTTTTGAACAATAAATATTCAAACTTTGATTAACTGTTGTTCATAGCTCCGATTTCAGTAAACTTATAGGCAAACTAACCGACTTGATGGATGGACCCAATGATATCAAAGTTAATCTAAACCGAGTCAAATCAAGTCTAGACCAAGTCATTAAACTATTAATGGAAGATTTCTGAACACATTTGGAACATCAAACAAATGTCAAATATAACAAGGTTATAGTAGAATCGAGTGTCTCAACAAGACGAATCTAATGAACCTAAAATCACTCAATTCTGACATCATTAAGACACCCAAATGTCCATCAATCACTGTTTGATTGAGGGAAGCTCTCCGGACCATCCGATCAAAATGATTTATATTCCTGCATTAATTTCATTCAGAACACTATAAAAGAGCCCCTCCCCTCTCATGAGGGGGGGTTGAAGCCTAGAGAGAGAGCCTGAGGTATTGAGAAGGAGCTGTAGCTCAACATCATCACCTACTGCCGTCGACCTCCATCGACCACCGTAAACCGCCATCGACCACCGTCTACCTCCGTCGACCATAGCTAACTGTCTCAACTTTTTCAAATGAAAGACAACAAATTATCATCTTAGCTTTGTACAAGAATTTAACACACACATAGATGAAAGAGATACAAGTAATGCTGAATTATGGAGTCTTCACTACTTGTAAAAATTTCACTATTGGCCTGGTCTAGTTGTGAATATTCACTACCAACAATCGACACTATTGGCCAGACCCCGTGGTTTTTCTGCCTGATCATGTAAAAATTTTTGTAGTCGTCACTATTTGTTTCTCTTTCAACTATGTGTGTGTTGAATTCTCATACAACGCTAAGATGATAATCCGTTACTCTATCGTCGCGGATTTTCTAGCTTGAATCAAGTTGTTTTACGATGCATACGAATATCTGCACTAATCATATTTTTAGAGAAAGAGTATACCGTTTGGGCCATGTAAAAGGCCAAGGGAGCAATAGATAGAATAAGACAATTCAAAGCTAATGGCTTCATTATCAATATTGAGACTTCAAGTGTCATTAGCTGCAATTTTTTGGGCCATTGATTTGTTAGTTGTGAATAAGGATGGTTGGTACCTTTCCCTTTCTTCCCCACACGCACACATACACATAGTGATGGGTGATGACTATACCTTCATTAACATGCATGGGACTTCCAATCTTTGTGACATCATCAGGTGAAGCTTAAAAAGATTTGAAATTTTATTTTTACCCCCTTGAGGTAAGTAACAATTATTTAATACGATATAAATGTGGGCGTTAATACTTCTAATTTATGCTAGATTTTTGATTATTTTCATAGTAGGTTGCTAGTTCTATTTCACTTATATTGCTAATTATCTGTTATAGAATTTATTTATTGTGCATAATAAAATCACTAATTGTCTTATTTTATTTTTGCATGGCTCCTTGTATATATATGATTAAATTCTGTAATTATAATATTATATTTTCTTGCATGTTACTGTTTAGGATTGCAAGTAAATTTCTCACACGTTAAAATTATGCTTAAAATAATTAATATGTTGGTCATATCATTTAAATAATTTTTTGTTGAAAAATATGCAAATGTATGATTGTATGTGATGAGATGTAGGTCAAAATAGCTCTTTTGTATATTAATTAGCTGGACTGACGGACCCACAAAATGATGACTATACAGAAAATCACCATATTTTCTTAGATTGATGTTTATATTCCCAGTTTTAAGGTGTCGGATAAAATTGATTAGATCAAAATACAAATTAAATTTAAAATGAACAATCAATAAATGCTAAGTTTTAAGCTAGTAAGGCAATTGGATTTGAGGTGACTGCATTGCTTGTCAATGATTTATAAAATCTCATTAAATGTAGTGAGCATGTTTATATTATTCTTCATGTATGCTGGAAGGTTCGCGGCGATAGAGTAATGAATGCGATCTTAGCATTGAAAGGAAACCAGCACAAACTTAATTAAAGAGAAGCAAACAGGGGAAGACAATTCATTTTTTACGTAGAAACCCCATAAAGGGAAAAAAAATCGTGGGTCTAGCTCAGTAAAAATGATCTACTATATAATTTTAAATACATGAGTCCACTCTTCTTCAAAATTGAGGAAAACGAAATTACAAAGATTGTCATTGTAAATGTACAACAATAGTTTGTTGATAATAGCCGTAGTCTTGCTATAATAAATGTAGTTCTCGATGATAGTATGCTGCGAAGTCTATTGTCGATTGATATGGAGGCAGTAGTCCACAATCAATGTTATAGACGATGCCTGTAGCGCCATCTTATTGTATAGGCAGTTGTTGAAAGTCACGATAGTAGCTGATTATGTAAGCTGCATATGGTTGCTTTACGAGTGTCTGTAAGCAACAAAGGTCGTAGTAGAAGGATGTAGGAGCTGTGAGCCACGTAGGTCATAGTTGGCCACTTGAGCCAGTGTGATAAACTACAATAACATTTGCAGGCCGCATAGAGTATAGTCGGGAACTATACAAGCTGTGAACCACGTAAGCTATAGTGGTGAGCTATAAAGACATCTGCAGGTCGCAAGACCCAGAGTCGAGAGCCCACGTAGGTTATAGTTAGTTATGTAAGTCGTATTGGTGAGTCGTGATAATGTTCGTAGGCCAAGAGATCCCTTCTATTGGATGATGTTCAATGGACATTTAAGCGCTTTAATGATGTCAAAATTGAGCGATCTCGGGCTCATTGGATTTGACTTTAAGCATGTCTTATTTGGAATCCGTATGACCTTTTTGATTATGAGTGAAAAAGCTTCCAAAAGTAGTTTAATTGCTTGATCTTAGCTTGATTTGACCATGCTCGAACTGATTTTAGTAGCTGTTGTTGCCTACGGTCACCGTTGCTGCTTTCAAGCTTTGCAGCTTCAAGCCATCGTCGTCGCCTACGACCAACTCTTGTCTCCACCGATTATTTTAGCAGAAGTTCCTGCGGCTCGAGCCTCCTTAGGCCATCTTCCGGCCGCCACTACCGCAGCCACTTTCGGTCTCCCCCGCTACCTTGGGCCGCTCCTACCACATGCTCCCTCCGCTAAGCAATAAGTTCTTCTACACACAAACATTATAACCCACTTCTTGTTAGTGAGAAAAAAGAGTTGTATCTGTAATCACCAACTTAAAGTGAAAGATTTCAATCAAGCAAGTTCCTGTGTTTTTTTCCCTTTCCGAGTTTTCCATGTAAGAACTTCCGGTGTCGCTATTGGCTGCTTACTTTAATCTAAGTGTGTGTTGGATTTTTATACAACACTAAG